>NW_028263378.1:28565000-28702500 GCF_051168715.1 Poecilia mexicana | reverse complement strand
CTTCTTTGCTTGTGTACTAATCCCCCTCCTGCTGATGCTAGCCATCTACCTGTGCATCTTCATGGCAGCTCGCCACCAGCTCAAACTGATTGAAGTGGAGGCCTTTCGCGGAGAAAAGTCGCGCTCCACTCTGCAGAAGGAGGTCCAGGCCGCCAAGTCTCTGGCCATCATTGTTGGGTTGTTTGCCGTCTGCTGGCTGCCTCTGCACATCATCAACTGCTTCACCCTGTTCTGCCCCGAGTGCCCGCGCCCTCCCGTTTGGATCATGTACGTGGCCATCATCCTTTCCCACGCCAACTCCGTCATCAACCCCTTCATCTACGCCTACCGCATCCGAGAGTTCAGGCGGACCTTCCGAAAGATCATCCGGCGCCACATCCTGGGCTGGCATCCAGTGCTGGACAGCAGCGGCAGTGAGCGCAACTCCACACACACCACCATCACGGACTCCATCAGACTCAAAGCCAACGGCCTCAAGTTGGACCTCTTCACCGAGCTCAGCAAGAGCAGCAGCTGTGAAGACTCCAACAGCCGCCCCACTAGCATCTCTCCTGTAGGGGGCGGCCTGGTGGCGGTCTCTCACCCTCCTCTGTCAGTCATCATCTCCAATTGTCCTCAAGCTGGGACGTGTGCACTGCAAGCCCTCAGGCAAACTGAAATCCCGCTGGCCCGCCGTCTGGGCTTTGAGGAACGAGAGCATGGCCACGCGGGAGCAGAAAGTCTGGAGGACAGAGGCAAACGGGACGTCGCCTCAACGCAGGTCTCGCCGCTCTTCGCCAACCAGAGCAGGAAGAATTGCTTTTGCGAGCCACAAAGAGTGTCCTGACAAATACACAGGAAGGATGAGGGGGAACTAATTCAGGAGCCGAGCGATCAAATGTCCTCCGGGGATTGGAGAGGAGATGGGAGCGGTGATAACGGATAACAGGCAATAAATGTCACAGAGATAAATTAAACACACTGACTTTTTTTATGTAAGCCGGAGGGAAGAGTCTATAAAGCACCGCTTGTGGTCTGGAGCGCTCAAACTGCCTCTTCGCCTCCGACACAGAGGGCAATGATTTAAATCGATGAAGCAGCTGACACATCCATCTTCAACCTCAAGGTCCTCTTGCAGTCAGAAACTGTTCGTTTTAGCAGACGAGACCAGCAAGCGCTTTTGTATTTACTTTACAAATAAGTCGTGGTTGTTGAAAATGCACTTTGTCTCGTATTATCTACCTGACCCAACCTGGGCTGTTAAACTTTCTCGAGCCATCTGTGGAAAATATCGCTTTTCAAAACTTCCGAAATAAGAATATATAGGGCTACACATGAATTTCACCTTTTCTGTATTTTTCCCTTCATTAATGCCAACATTTGTCACTGAGTCACAGACGTCCAGTTTTATTTTGCTCCTCAGGGTTTCCAACAGTTCAGACTGGTATCCTTCTCCTTATTTTTGTTTTTTAAAGCCAAAGGGGGGGAAATGGGATAATGCAATGCTGAAATGGAAACTGATGTTAATGTTTGCTCAATGAGGCTTTGACGTGTTGTAAAAATTTATTCAGATGTAAAATAAAAAAAAGTAATTTATCATTATAAACGATTGTATTTCGAATGTGTTACACTCTCAGTGTCTTGCAACTTGAACAAACAGTTTGTGATGAGTTTGTTCCAGAAGAACCACTGTTATATCGTTCTAGTGTAGGTTTGCATGAAAGTCCTGCCTTTAAATAGAAGCTCTGACAAAAGAGTAACTAAACGCTACAATGGCCCCAAAGTGATCCCACGCATTATTCAGTGCAGCTCCAGGCTTTCCTGCCTTTTATCTGGAACACGTTTCATATCAGATTTGGAAGCCCAACAAACTGAGTCAGAGCTCTTCGCTTGTCTATGCTGGGAAACGGTTAGTTGGGGCCTCCAACTATCTCTGGACTTCTTTATTTTCCCAGCTTTTATCACATCTCCCCCGTGGGTTCAGGTTCCCACTTCTTTTTGAAAGCTTCTCCGGGATCTTTAGGACTTTTTTCTTCTATAAGTCATTCATCAAGTCCTTTGAGACGTCATGCTCTGCTGCTGACCTGCAGAATCTCCTCAGCTGGATCATCTGACAGTTTGCATCAGAATGCCACGTTGTCAATATTAAACTTATTAATACATTAGCCTTGCATACAGGAATACAAAAGAAACAGGTTAGTGGTTCTTTCTTTTTGTTAGGTGACCTTTTCTTGACCCTAGACAAGTTCTGGAAGAAGGAAAGGGAAAGATATCCGCTCTGCACACCTGATTGGTCATTGCAGTCTGGTCCTGAAATATTTTATAGATGAACCAAACCAGACTGGACAAACACAGAACTGACTGAATCACGGCAGAGCAGACGAGGAGGCATAGCCTCTGCTGGGCTGCCCATCAGGATCATCTCAGGTCAGGAGAAAGGTTTGGTTCCTCAGAACTGGAAGTGATCTACACCAGACACGCTGTAGTTTAGGACTGTTGTAATGCTGTACGGACTCTTTACCCAGCATGAGCAGTGAAACTATAAAGTGCATTTTTTCCCTCAGACTTGGCATCACTGTCCAGTAAACATCGGTGAGACGCAGAGAGCCAGACTCTCTGTTTGTAGAGACTCCATGGACACGAGCATCAGCAGGTCTTTGTCTCCTCATTCACAAGACTGGAGCTTTGTGAAGGAAAAGAAGAGGTGAATTCAAAGAAGTGTGTGTGTGTGTGTGTGTGTGTGTGTGTGTGTGTGTGTGTGGTCAGCTGGCACATTCGTTCAATTTAGCACTGAGTTCTTAGGAAACAAAAAGTACACACCACAAGAGGGAAGGGTTTTATGTGAGGATTTGGTGTCTGTTTCTCCAAACGTCCTGGACTCTGTGTTACATTTCAGCTCTTGGTTGAGTTGGAGCTGTGGAGCCGAAACACAGTGGGCGCTGGAGGATGTTTGTCACTGTCCTGTTTGGAGGTCAGAACATTCCCTGCACTCATTTTGAGGCATTGTTGATTTCTGCTGTAAGTGGTTTGACGAAGGAGCTTATCTTGGCAGACGGCAGGATGGAAATGTTAAACCTAAACTGTAAGCTGGTCAACTTCATTCATCACCTGAAGGAAAGGTGTGGTCTGGACTTCAAAGGTAACTGAACGGGTCAGTCATGGCTCTAAATTTAACTATTTAACATGAACATTTAACCAAATAAACTTCTGTTTTTCACTTTCATTTTCATTCATGCAGTAGTTTTTGTACTCTTTGGGCTTTTTCTATTTTCTCATGTTACAGCCAAAAACTTCAGTGCATACTGCTGGGACTAATGTGTAAATGTGTAAACATTTAACACTTGTTAAATGATAAAGAAAAATTATACATATTAGAAAATTTGTGTTCGGCTCCCTGGGTCAATAGAATCTTATCTTACTGCAGTTACAGCTTCGGGTCTGTGGGGTTTGTCTATACCAGCACTGCTGGAGACTGAATGCAAAACAGCAGAAACTCAGGAAGCTTGGGTGGAGAGCGTCTGCAAACATCAATTTCTAAGTCTTGACATAAGTTTTCAAGGAGATTTGTGTCTGGACTTTGAAAGTGCAACTAACAGTAGCTGACCTGTTGACAGATTCTTCCATCTGAGCGGTGGATCGCAGACATTTTCTAGAAAAAATCTGGACATTTCTGAGTTTGAAAAGTCGGACATTTCCTGAAAAAAAAACAGTATAATTTCAGAAATTTTCTTGAAAGAAAGGAAATTTCTGAGTTTGAAAAGTAAAGAAATGTTGACTTTTGAAAATCAAAAATTCTATATTTTTTCAAGAAAATTTCTGAGATTAGTCTCAAAATTTCAGATTTTCTTTTCTTTTTGCAAAACTTTCCTTTTTGTTTCTCACTACAATGGTAATACAGCATTGTATATGACAGAGAGCTACGGAGAGGCAGAAAGCTCTCAGGGACAGAAAACAAACAAAAACAGCCACAAAAAACCGAAGGGGGACAAGAATAAAGAAGCCATGAAAAGTGTTTTTCCCCCCAACAGACAGTTGGTAAGACATTACAGCATCACTACGGGTGATGCATAAACCTCAGAAATGTACCTGACAGTCGTACATTTCGGTAACCTGAACTTAATATCTGAAACATTTTCGGACGGTCCTCAGCCGAACCTTCCTTCCGCAGAGCGCGTGGAGCTGATGGACAGCGGGGGCCGCGTGATGAACCTGGAGCCGCTGCAGCGGAGCGGGGCCCCGGCCAGCAGCGTGCTGGCAGCCAGGCGGCTCTACGTCCTCCTGCGGGTCTGCCGTGAGTCCGCCTCGCCTGCTCCGTCCATCAGCACATCCTCAAAGGAACAACTGCTCAGACCTGCAAAGCTTTCTCAAAGCTGGATCAAGTCTGAGCAGACCTATCAGATTCCATGAGTATTAGATCGAGAACACAAACAATTAGGATTAGAGGTTTCATCCTAAAATGAAATACTGCACATGTTGCTGCCCCGATGTTTGTTTTTGAAGTCACGTGGTGCAGAAGGGCAGCAGCTCACTGCGATGGGTGTTTATGGTTTCATTTTGTTCCTAGAAGGAAATGAAGAATTGCGGGGTTGCAGATATGTCTCTCTCCTGAACAACACCAAAAGCCACCCCGAGTTTACAGGTGATGAAAACTACTAGTGGCTCATTAGGTCCCCCTGCTGGCCAAATCATTTTGTGACGCCTGTTGTTTTTATTTATTGCAGAACTGCTGAAGAAACTATCAAATCCCAACAAGGAGACAGAGAGGAAGGTCAGAAGAGAGCGGACACAAAGGAGTAAAAACATCTCCTCAACTGTCAGGAATAAGAAATCTTAAATATTTATCATTTCATTGACTATTTAATGAATGCCTTATTGTTCCTTAGCTTGTAATGTTGGTTTTCACATCAAAAAGTGAACCACCTTCTCTTACAGCATGTTATTAATCAAAGCCAACAGGTTAAAGAAACGTTTCCACTGTCAGTAATCGGCTCTGTCAACCAACATGTAATGTACCGATTTAGATGATGAAAGAAGTTTATATTAACACCAACCAAAGTCTATTGTCTATTTTGCTTTCAAGATGCACTCTATGTTACAGCCACCATTAGATTTTCCAAAACTCAGCACATCTCACACTGTCCAATCACTGTAATATATGAAAGTTTCTCAATTTATGCATACATTTTAATTTCTGCTGCTGTTCAAATGAACGCCTGACCCCAGGTTGGTGCGTCCTCCTTGTTGTCGTGTCATGACAATAAGAGACTAAGGTCCAGTGAATCTCACTGTCATCCATACGGAGTAATGTGACTGACCAGCAGCAAGTAGAGCAGGACTGTGAAATGGGAGGAACATTTTCTGGTCGTCTCATTTTTCCCTCACTGCAGCTTTAAATCATTTTCAATATGTCTGTACCAGCTTTGCACATTGAGGAAACAAAGAATATTGCCCATAATATAGGTTTTGGGAAAGAATATGGTGATTTATTATTATTATTTATTGTCAACATGCTGCTAAACACAATTTGAAGAACATGAATTTTCAGACTATTATTTTAAAGCAGTAAAAAAACAACCAAACCAAAAAAAGACAAAAAATAAACCGTTTAATCATAGCAACAAATGTAAATAAACATCCAAATATTCTAGCTTTTATTTTTGGCTGAGCCACCCAAAGATTATCAGTGGCCCCCATCCTGCCACCCCTTTCCAAAACCTTCTAGAGACGCCCCTGCCTGCGCCTCCAGTTCTCCCAGAAACGCATGCCTGCCCAAAATTGCATCCCCTCTCGCGGGAGCGCGCATCGCTCTGTTCTCTCGCATATTGACGAGAAAACGGACTGAAATATGACCGAAGAGGAAATTTTAAAGATATTTGTAACATTATCACGTTTCTTAACCATGTAATCCCTAAAATGGTGGGTTTTATTTCGCAAATTACTTGAAATAAATACGGTTTTTACACCTTTATTGACACATATGAGTCGAACTTTTTTTCAGCCCGTGTCTGTTGAAAACGTTCTCCGCAAATGGTTTGAAATTCTCTGTTTTTTTCTTTTGATACCATAACAGCTTAAAAGCATTACAAAACAGAGGCCCAATATGTAGAACATTTTACATCATGCATAACTTTCTAGTCTGTTAATGTAGGAGGGAATGCATTTTAATTAATGAGCCTGAAAATATTTGCATCCATCCTGTTGATATAAAAATTATAGCATTAGCTCAGAGAACAAGTGTCATTACGTAGAAATGGTGAAATCCTACTCTAATCATGTAGAAAAAGTTATTTCACTCTTAACTCTTTATTTCTCCAAGTTAGAACAAGGATGCATTTTCTGGCAATTTGCTTTTCCAGCCTGCCAAAATATGCATCCCCTCTTTATTTTCCTCAAATATTATTCTAGTGATTTAAAACTTATGCCAGCTGTTCATGGAACTACTCTAATCATGTAGAAAAAGTTATTTCACTCTTAACTCTTTATTTCTCCAGGTTAACACAGGGATGCATTTTTGGGCAATATGGATTTCCAGCCTGCCACGATATGCATCCCCCTTATATTCTCCCCAAATATTATCATATTGATATAAAACTCATACCAGTAGTTTACAGAACTACTCTAATCATGTAGAAAAAGTTATTTCACTCTTAACTCTTTATTTCTCCAAGTTAGCACAGGGATGCATTTTTGGGCAATATGCATTTCCAGCCTGCCAAAATATGCATCCCCCCTCTATTCTCCTCAAATATTATTCTAGTGATTTAAAACTTATACTAGTAGTTCATGGAACTACTCTGATTATGTGGAAAAAGTTATTTCTTTATTATCACTATTTCAAAGATACTGAAGGAAGTAAATTTGATATGCAACCTTGCTAAATGCATAGCATGTACCAATAGTTCTTAGAACTACTCTGATTATGTAGAAAAAGTTATTTCACTCTTAACTCTTTAATTCTTCAATTTAACACAGGGATGCATTTTTTGGCAATATGGATTTCCAGCCTGCCAAAATATGCATCCCCTCTCTATTTTCCCCAAATATTATCCTATTGATATAAACCTCATACTAGTAGTTTACAGAACTACTCTGATTATGTAGAAAAAGTTATTTCACTCTTAACTCTTTCATTTTTCAATTTAGCACAGGGATGCATTTTTGGGCAATATGGATTTCCAGCCTGCCAAAATATGCATCCCCTCTATTCTCCTCAAATATTATTCTAGTGATTTAAAACTTATACTAGTAGTTCATGGAACTACTCTGATTATGTAGAAAAAGTTATTTTACCCTTAACATTTTATTTCTCAAAGTTAGAACAGGGATTAATTTTTTGGTAATACGGATTTCCAGCCTGCCACGATATGCATCCCTTCTATTCTCCTCAAATATTATCCTATTGATATAAAACCCATACAGGAAGTTTATAGAACTACTCTGGTTATGTAGAAAAAGTTATTTCACTCTTAACTCTTTATTTCTTAAAGTTAGCACAGGGATGCATTTTTTGGCAATATAGATTTTGACTCTGCCAAAATATGCATCCCCTCTCTATTTTCCCCAAATATTATCCTATTGATATAAAACTCATACCAGTAGTTTACAGAACTATTCTGATTATGTAGAAAAATATATGTCACACTTAACTTTTTTTTTCTTAAAGTTAGCACAGGGATGCATTTTTCTCAACATACATGCCTTATTTATTGTCCCCCATACATGAAACTTATGTATTACATATAATTTTTATGTAGGATGGTCAGTTATGATATTTTTTTATATCGGTACAAAAGTCATGTTGAACATTTTTATTTATTGTTGTCATAATAAATCACACTTTATAATGTTGACAAAATTGTCTGTATTGTGATTGTAAATGGTTCCCCTTATTACAGTTTTTCATTTTATTTTTATTTATTGAGAGCATCATTTAAATATGAATGTATTTGAATTGACTGTTCAACACATTGTGTTGTATGCACTTAAAATTCATACTTGTCTATATTACCAGTGTACTTCTCATTCGTAATGCATGTATTTCAATCAATCACTCAAATTTTATTTGTATAGCACATTTCAGCAGCAAGGCTTTTCCAAAAGTTACTGTTATGAATACCATTTCATTGAAGTTAATAATTTTTTTTTCATTTTTATGTTAAACCAAAATAAAAAAATTTGTATGTGCTTTACATTTAGCAAGGTTGCATGTCAGATAATTTTCCTTCACTATCTTAGCAACAGTGATAATAAACATGACTTTTGTACCGATATAAAAAGTATCATAACTGAACATCCTACAAGAAAATCATATGTAATACATAAGTTTCATATATGGGGGACAATAAATAAGGCATGTATGTTGCCAAAAAATGCATCCCTGTGCTAACTTTAAGAAAAAAAAAGTTAAGTGTGAAATATATTTTTCTACATAACCAGAATAGTTCCATGAACTACTGGTATAAGTTTTATATTAGTAGGATAATATTTGAGGAGAATAGAGGGGATGCATATTTTGGCAGGCTGGAAATCCATATTGCCCAAAAATGCATCCCTGTGCTAAATTGAAAAATGAAAGAGTTAAGAGTGAAATAACTTTTTCTACATAATCAGAGTAGTTCCATGAACTACTGGTATAAGTTTTAAATCAATAGGATAATATTTGAGGAAAATAAAGAGGGGATGCATATTTTGGCAGGCTGGAAATCCATATTGCCAAAAAATGCATCCCTGTTCTAACTTGGAGAATTAAAAAGTTAAGAGTCAAATAACTTTTTCTACATAACCAGAATAGTTCCATGAACTACTGGTATAAGTTTTATATCGATAGGATAATATTTGGGGAGGATAGAGAGGGGATGCATATTTTGGCAGGTTGGAAAAGCAAATTGCCAAAAAAAAATGCATCCCTGTGCTAACTAGGAGAAATAAAGAGCTGAAAGGATTTCACCTTTTCTACGTAATGACACTTGTTCTCTGAGCTAATGAACAAGTGTCAAGTATAAAACAAGTATAAAACTTATAGCTAATGCTATAAGTTTTATATCAACAGGATGGATGCAAATATTTTCAGGCTGATGAATTAAAATGCATTTCCTCCTACATTAACAGACTAGAAAGTTAAGCATGATGTAAAATGTTCTACATATTGGACCTCTGTTTTGTAATGCTTTTAAGCTGTTATGGTATCTAAAAACAAAGCAGAGAATTTCAAACCATTTGCGGAGAACGTTTTCAACAGACACGGACTGAAAAAAAGTTCGACTCATATGTGTCAATAAAGGTGTAAAAACCGTATTTATTTCAAGTAATTTGCGAAATAAAATCAACCATTTTAGGAATTACATGGTTAAGAAACGTGATAATGTTACAAATATCTTTAAAATTTCCTCTTCGGTCATATTTCAGTCCGGTTTCTCGTCAATAAGCGAGACGTTAGAGCGATGCGCGCTCCCGCGAGAGGGGATGCAATTTTGGGCAGGCATGCGTTTCTGGGCATAACACCGGTCAATGACCAGCTGCGGGCGGCTGCCCTCAGTCAGAGGCTGCAGCCGCGGAAACACAGATAAGCTGCACAACGAGTGAAACACGAGCAAACAGAGACAGTAACCGGAGGACACAAGGCGCTGCCGAGGAGGTGCAAGCGCAAAGAAGTCGCAAAAATGTCCGCATGTGAGTTTGAGTCGCTGGAGAAATCTCTGGAGTCCCACCTTCCGGAGGCCGAGCTGGCGGAAGTGAAACGTATCCTGTTCGGGAGAGAAACACCGTGAGTTCTTCGTTTATTGCATTTCTGTTCATGTTGCTAATAGAGCTGTGATTTTAACTTTCCGCTTGTTGCTGGTAAATTATTATTCTGCAGGCCGGACTTTGGTCAGGCCCCTCAGAGCTGCAAAACAACACACAAAGGGAGAATGAAGACTCAAAACGTTCAAATAATATTAAATCACAAGTAGGCGAATGATATGAACTCATTTGTTGGCACCGCTGGTAAAAACGTGCAAAAACTCTTTTGTTGAAGCTGCATAATTTCACAGTGAGTTTCATAGCATAATTGTTTTAACAAAATCTCCCTGCTAGTTATTTAGTACCTCTCCCACCAACAGGACAGAAGCATAACAGAGGCGGCTAGTTACATTTACTAAAGTAACTTTTTTAAAAAGTAGTTTTTAGTCCACCATCATTTTGAGTAATATTACTTGAAATAACGTTAATCTGAGCCAAGTACAATTTCTGGCTCCTCTACCCACTAATAGGTATAAACAGACGTTTTAACCAAAAATGCACCAAAATGCAATTTATGTCAAAGTGAGACCTCTTGTTTGTGTTGCTTTAATGGTATTTCTATCTGCTGAGTCAGGATAAGCTACAGTGTCATTGGGATTTCTGTGTGTGTGTGTGTGTGTGTGTGAGTGCGTGCGTGCGTATACACCTTCATGCTCCATTATTGTCAACTGGACATCTTTGAAAGTATAATTTCCCAGTTTTCTTGGCAGATCCAACCAAGCTCCATCAGAATAATTAGGACGTGTTTCTGACCAGCTTTGTCTTTTCAAAGTTTTTTCTGGCATCAAGTCGTGTCAGATTTCTGTGATGCCAAGAGGGAGAGCATTTTTCTCTGAGCTCAAGTGACATTTTCGTCAAAGAAACTCCTTTCCTTTAGCCTGGGTTAATGTTCCAATCAACCATTCCAACTCAAGAGCCTTTCTGTGCAGCATGATGCTGCCGCCACCGTGCTTCTCTGCTGGGCTCAGGCAGGAATCTGATGTTTTCACAGGAAGTTGACTCTCCCGTCCTGCGCTGTGGAAGCTGCAGCCGAGCGCCAGTTTGAGCTGAAAGGCTACAAGTTTGACGCGGCGCAGGAGCAGCTGAGGCCGCCCAGAAGAGTCCGAGTGGGCCTGGTTCAGCACCGCATCGTCCTGCCCACCGACGCCCCGATCCTGGACCAGGTCAGCACCACACGTTTCAGATTCAGACACAGCCACGGCTGGACGATCCGTTTTTCAGTGATCAGGTGTGGAATATGCTGGATGACACACATGAAATCCTCTCCTGCTGCTCGCAGGTCGGCGCCATGCACAGCCGCGTCGGGGAAATCGTGGAGGTAGCCGCCATGTGTGGCGTTAACGTCATCTGCTTCCAGGAGACCTGGAGTGAGTTCACACAGTTGATACACTCATGGCCAGCGATGCAAACTGTTGATCACTGAGTTCATCTAAAGCTGATTGAGCTTATCGATTGACTGATGACTAATTTGTAAGTGGCAATTTTCTTAAAGGGTTGAGTTTTCTGTTGTATCAACAGGGCTGACGGTTGATGAAGGGCAACATTGTTTGTATTCTGAATATAAAATAATAATAAAACATTATTTTGTGCTAGCTGTACTAAACACTGACCGAATAAATAAAAAATTGTGGTTTTCTGACATTCTTAAGCTTTTACTTATGTAAACAGTATAACAGGACAAGAGTAAAGTGTAACATATAGAAGTGCCATCTGTGGTCACTCTGGAAGGAATGCTAAAGACTTCGCTTCATGAAGAGCATTAAAACAGCAGTATGTAACTTTTACTTAAAAAAATGTTTATTTCATATTTGTTCAGACTGTCACCATGTTGTGACAGTAAGGTACAAGACAGATATTTTGTGATAAGATCAATCTCCTCCCTGAACTCGTCATGGGAAGAAACTCACCGCTCACGACCAAAAACAACCAATCAGAGCCAGGAGGAGGGTCTTAGCGCTGTCAATCAACCTCATGTTCTCTCTGTTAAATGCGTTAATGGTGGAGAAACAACTTACCGTTAAAGGAAAACAGGTTCATAGGTGGTCGTGCTGACAGAGAAACCAGGGAACGAGGAGGGGATTGAAAAACCCAACTCCTGGCTCTGATTGGTTGCTTCTGGTTGGCACTGGGAGAAGGCTTATCCGTCTCATACCATACTGCCACGACATGTTTACAGTTTTAACAAACATATATATATATATATATATATATATATATTTTTTTTTTTAATTAACGTTAAATTCTGCAACGTTAGTTCATGACAGCCCTGAAAACTCGCCTCACTTAGTGGTATGTTTTTTCCATCAACTCTTCTGCATTATCCATGCAGTTCGGCCGAATTGGTGCTGTTTAGTTGTAAACTTAAGGCGAGTGTTTATATTTTTCAAAACAAAACCTCATAAAACGTAATTTGGATCCCACACTGAATTCTGTTTGGACTGTTTGGGGGGTGGTGGGGACCAGGGTTGAGAAACACTGGTCTAAGCGGACATTATTCGTTAACTGACTGCAACTAGCTTTAATCTACTTGACCATTAAGTGTTTTGTAAACCCATTCATGACACATGAACCAGGTCTTTGTGTTTGCAGCCATGCCGTTTGCTTTCTGCACCCGGGAGAAAGAACCGTGGACGGAGTTTGCAGAGTCTGCAGAGGAAGGGAACACCACGCGGTTCTGCCAGGAGGTGAGATAACCCAACATCGCTGGCGCTAAAGTAATATGACGCACAACCCTGACTGCTCTTTCTCATCCTGCCCACTAGCTGGCCAAAAAATACAACATGGTGGTTATCTCCCCAATTCTTGAGCGAGAGGAGCTGCACAGCACTCTGTGGAACACAGCGGTGGTGATCTCCAACTCAGGAAGCGTGCTGGGGAAGAGTCGGAAGAACCACATTCCCAGGGTCGGAGACTTTAATGAGGTTAGCAGCAGGAGCAGCAGCCACACCATGAGCTGCTCTGCAGCTGTGGAGGGCAGCAGAACACTGAGTTTCGCTCCTCACCCTTAGTCCACGTACTACATGGAGGGCGACACGGGCCACACGGTGTTCCAGACGCAGTTCGGGAAGCTCGCTGTGAACATCTGCTACGGGCGTCACCACCCGCTCAACTGGTTCATGTACAGCATGAACGGAGCGGAGATCATCTTCAACCCCTCTGCCACCGTTGGAGCTCTCAGGTAGGAAACAGGATGAGAGAGAGAGAGAGAGAAAAAAGGAAATTTATAAATAATTATTTGACTACAAGTTTTTGCTGCTCTGAGTTATTCTTCCAAGCATCTATTTTAGCCTTCCCACATGTTTTGATGTCAATGATGATGAAATGTTTACTTTGAACATGTGAAAAAACAAATGTCATAGAAAAATGATAACTTAATTACAAATACAAATTTTCATTGAGGTTAGGTCTCAAACTGGTTGATTCTCTTTAGAGTAACCTCTCACTTTTTAGTGGGATGGCAAGTTGTTTCTCCGTCATTAGCACATTGAGTAGACAATGTAGACTGACAGCGCCAAGACCCGCCTCTTGGCTCTGATTGGTTGTTGTTGCGGCGCGT
Source organism: Poecilia mexicana (assembly GCF_051168715.1). Taxonomy (NCBI): domain Eukaryota; kingdom Metazoa; phylum Chordata; class Actinopteri; order Cyprinodontiformes; family Poeciliidae; genus Poecilia; species Poecilia mexicana. Next base: position 28,689,185 of record NW_028263378.1, on the reverse strand, counting down.
CTCTTCAGACGGCAGTAGCAGCTCAGGCAGGAGGTGGACCAGCTTGATTTTGTTCCACATATTGTCTGTCTAATATTATGACATACATAGAGACATTTTTTAAACATTTTATAGATGCATATAAGTCGTGTAGTGCAGCTTTCATGACATTTGCAAGCTGAGTTTGTCCGTTATTGTTGCCACTGATTGCCTGTTTGTGTACGGAAAGCTGTGCTTGTCCTCCACAGTGAGCCCATGTGGCCGATCGAGGCCAGGAACGCAGCGATAGCCAATCACTGCTTTGCGTGTGCCATCAACCGTGTTGGGACGGTGAGTTTCTGCAACATCAGCTGATGTCGAGTCAGCAGAACAGATTTAATCATGTAGGAAAATATGTTTTCAACAGGAACACTTCAAAAGTGAATTCACATCTGGGGATGGAAAGAAAGGTATATAGTTTAAATTTATAATGTTTTTGTGTTTTTTCATAACATTTCAGCAACATGAAGTAGTTATAGCAGCTACCTTGAATGTTTGTTGTAACCTTATAGCAGGAAGCTGAAACTTTATCGCAAGTCTAGCCAAAGTATTTATATCCCTTTAACCTTTTCACATTTTGTTTTATTCCACTCTGCAACTTCAGTATAATTTAGTTGAATTTATGTCACAAACCAACCCAAAGCACAACCTATCGCATAAAAATCCCAATAAAATACAGTGAAGTTTGTGTTTGTAACCTGACAAAATGTGAGAACCCCCCCACAAAAGAAACGTTTATAAGATGGGAACAACAACAGCTCTTGTGCTTTTTCTTCCAGCTCACCATGACTTTGGTCACTTCTATGGGTCCAGTTATGTGGCTGGTCCTGACGGCAGCCGCACCCCGGGCCTCTCCAGGACCCGTGACGGACTGCTGGTGGTGGAGCTGGATCTGAATCTCAACAGACAAGTCAGCGACAAATGGAGCTTTAAGGTGAACATTCAGTCTCATTCAGAGAGTTGGCGGTTTTTAGTTTAATAATTCAGTGCAGGAAGTGACAAAAAGTGAAAGTCGTATTAAAATGGTCACTCAGATCGATGTATTTCAAAAAATAAATTTCCTGTTAATTTTTGATGATTATGGCTTAGAGTTAACAAAAACTTAAAATTCAGTTTCTCAATTTGATTACGTCACACTAATAAAATACACTTTGAATAGAGAGGCATCACTTGTAGAAAAACATATTACAGAGCTGTCAGTAGCTGTGTGATCAGGACTTTACCCCGGAGCTGGAACCTGCTGGAAAATGAAATCAGCATCTCAGTTAGGAGTGGGCGATACGGACTTTAAAGTTTTATAGATATTCTGTGATAGTATTGTGATAACAATAAAAGTGACACAGCAGTCAAAGCCTCACAAATACAAATATGGTTGAAAATCATATAACAATCCAGACAAGGACATGTTTACGGTGTTTTAAACTTCATTTATTGGAATTTATCTAAATCAAAATTTATCACGATAAATAATAAACAATACGATAAATTCAGACCCTGATCGCCACAAAACTGTTCAGGAGAGGAAAGCAAGCTAAAAAAAAAACCTCTGGTAGAGGTTTGCACCGTCGGTCATGTCAGACCAACCCCAAGAGCTAAAACAGAAGGGAAATTAACTTCTCCTGTTTCACATCTCATCCAAAATCTGATCATAAATAAGAGAAGTCCAGCCTCCTTCCAGGAAACCACTAATGGCTGTAAAGTCCTGGACAAACTTACCTCATAGGCAATCCATGAACATGATGCATCCCAATTTTCTGGAGGTTGTAATTATGTACCCATTTCTTTCGCACTTCATCCGTCCACCCAACTTTTCAATGATATGCTTGGTTGCTGCACTCAACAGGGAGTTTTTTGGATTTTTTTTTAGCAGTGATGTTTTGTAATTTTCCCATCTTGTAAAGATTGTAATTAACCGTCAGCAGCTTTCAACATAGCTAAAACATGGCTTTAAGATTTTATTAATCAGAATCTTTTGGTGATATTTTAATTTCCTGATCGTCCAGGTGTTGGATTTAAATTAGATGAAAGTCATAGTCATCAAAATGAACAATACAGGCTGCAGGTGGGGCAGGAGGCAAGTGGATGAGCCACATATAGAGACTATGAGACATCCGGCTGCCTTTTTCCAGCATAACATATCATTAAAGGTCACTTAGGCTACAAAACAAAGTAAAGAAAAACAAAAGTATCACTAAGAAATTATTTGAGTATATCTGTCTGTAATGAATCTAAATGTCTTTAAATTAAAATAAAAACATTTTAAGATGCCTCCTTTTGACCTTAGTATAATGCCTGCATTCTCATCTGCACTTCAACTGATTCTGATTCTTGTACTTTATTTTGCAGATGACTGGACGGTATGCAGAGTACGCAGAAAAACTGGGAGAGGCTGTAAGACCCGACTTCAAACCCAAAATAATAAAGGAGTAGAACGCATTTCCTCAGCACCCTCTATGAACAAGTGACTGTTCAGTAAAAATCTGCTTGAAGATTTAATGCAGTCACTTCAGATAGCAAATAAAGGCACCCTGGTCACAACATATGCAAGTGTGTGGTAAATTAACTGAAAGCTGGTAATTAATAAATTAAAGGGTTCACTTAGATTGGACTAAAAAAACACTTAAAATCTTTTCATAATTTATCCTCCTTTAGTTAGGCAAAAATCTATTTTTTTAAAGGGGCAGTATTATGTTTTCCAGGCATATAGTGTCATTTTATAGCAGAACCAAGTAACTGTGTTACCTTCAGTTGCTATAAAAAATATATGTATAAATATCAAATGTGACTTAAAAGAAATTTGACTTTGAAATTGAGCCTCTGTCTTTTAAAAAGTCCTGCTTTTTCTGAAGCTCCACCTTCAGGAAGTCATTCGTCTGTCTTGCCCAGCTGACTGGTTGGTTGCCACGGGAGACCAAAGGATTTCTCAAAAATGCATGAAATAATCAGCAACACTACAGGCATGTTTTTGATGACATAACCATCAAAGTGAATTTTACATAACACTGCCCCTTTAAGATATTTATCATCTCACTTAAGAGACAGTGAATGCAGCATGTGTTGAAATCTTTTAATTACACCTCATAATAAAATGCAGTTCTATGTTTTAAAAAAAATAAAGATTGTGGTTTTAAAACGTGCCGCTTGTTTCCACCAGAGAGCATGAGCAGACGGCGCGGACATTTTGTAGCACTAGAAAAAGATTCGCTTTTAAATAACACAATCGAGTCTGGTATGGAAAAAAAAAAAAAAACAAGGTAGTGCAAAGATGTATATACATTACCGCAACTTAAAAAAATAAAACAGAGGCAATGAGGAAAATCACCTAGAGTTAATAGAATCCATCTGACTGATCGACATCGACCCGAGACAAATCGCTTCGACTCGTGTCGTTTCTCCAGTAAAGTTGGTGAACCCGACAAACCTTTGTCTCTGGGTGTCGCGTGGAGTCCGGCAGACAGAACACACTGTGTTGATCCAGCGCTGGTACGCTTCAGAGCGTTGAATACCTGAGACGATCAAAACACCACCACGCTCCGTTTTCCCTGTTCCTACACTCTTGTGGATGAAAAGGGAGCGGTGGGGTCTTCCTAAAAGGCAGGTAGAGGCGAGGCTGGAGGGCAGAGGGGCTGAAGGGGTTAAAGGTGAGCAGCTTCACATCAATAACAAACACAACAAGTAGAGTAAATGCACAATACTGTCAGTCATGAAGAGAAGCCCTGAATAATGTGCATGTCAGTCCCTGGTAATTCACATTCGACGCCCCGTTTTCCCCACATAATTCCTCCAAACTCCGAGGAGTTTTAACGGCTCGACTGAACTGCTGAGCGAGAACGGCTGTAGGCGTCAAAATTAAAACGGTAAAATTCCACCTGCTCGTATTACGCAGCGGAGTAGAAAAATAATCCATCTGAGATGAAGAGGTTTTGGCTTGTGAACATTTACATCCATCAGTGGGGTGAACTGTTGAGGTGTGGAGCGTGAGGGGAAAAAAAAAAAGAAAAGCTGGCTGAAGTTCTGCCAGCAGACCAGAAGTGGCGCCGATAGACCTGGGAGCTGCTGCAGTCAGGCTGATGATGAAGACCCAAGGTCGTTAACGTTGTCCTTCAGCTCTGTTTGAAGACGAAGAGGATGTCCTCATCTGTTCCGTAGCTCCGCCTGGCCTCCTCAAAGTTACCGACGCTGGTGCAACACACACCTGGACAACACACATACACACATGGATGTTTGTCAGGCTATCTTTGTGGGGACTTTCCATTGACTTCCATTCATTTCTCCAGCCTAAACCTTACCCTAACCATTACATACATAACCCTAATCAAAACTCAGTTGACACCCCAGTACTCAACCCAACTCCTGACCCAATAACATCATCTCGCCTTGTGGGGACCAGGCTGCGGTCCCCACAAAGAGCAGTGGGTCCCCAAAACCTAATGTGTCAGGAAAATGGTTCCCACACTTATTAAATACATGATACACACACACACACCCCCACACACACACACACACACATGGAAGTTAAAAACAATAAGTCTTAGGAGTTGATGTTAGTTTGAAAAATGGTATGAGGGCTGCAACTAATGATTATTTTAGTAGTCAATTATCATATCAATACATTTTTAAAGTAAAAAAAAAATTGGCCTAAAAAGCAGTAACATTTCTCTAGTGAATGTTTGCTCTGCTCCTTTCTGCTTGACTTATCACTACAGTAGAGCTGAATTGTCCATTCGTTTTTCTATTAACCGAATAATAACTGGGTAGCAAAAGGTGCTTAACAATGAAAATGAGCATTTCTTAAATGCTGCCTGCAGCCTAACGAAAATAAAAAAGTTGGATTTTAGAAGTTAAACTGTTCTATATCGTTTCACACAAGGAGGAAGTCAGTGTTGTGGTCAAGACCACCTAACCCGAGACCAAGTCAAGACCAAGACCAGCGCCCCACGCTATATGACACGATAAAATGTGAAATATGATCAAAATTACTTCTCAAACTGATCTGAATTCCCATAAAAACACCTAGATATTAAATACTTAATAAATTTTACAAATATTAAAAGCAGAACAAACTCTTTGTTCTGCTTTGCTTCCATCTCTGTGCTACAATCCGCGGTGGTCTGGTGCCATTCCTAAAAAGATAACGCCCTGGGCGTTTGCCCGTATTGCTCATGTCAAAAACCACCACTCTATGCACCATTAAACATATCAATTGTAACAGAAACACGTTATTGCTTGGATTTTAATCGGTGCGTTTTGCATCCAGTGAAAACAACGATGTTAACAAATAAACTGGACAGTATGCTGTACGTTTAGTGATATTTTCACAGTTGCGGTCTCGACTGGTCTTGAAATAAAATGCCAAGTCCTCAGCGCCCGAGACCGAGACCATCAATAAATGGTCTCGAGACCAAGACCGATCTCGAGTACTACAACACTGGAGGAAGCAGCAGTTTTTGATAAGTCTTATGAATGTCTGGTGAAAACTAAGCATGAGCTGACTCTGAACTGTGAAACCGCCGTCCCCTGCTGGACGAACTAGGTCACTCACGGTCGTTATACGCCGGGTTGTTGTAGAAGATGCAGCCGGAGGTCCTGTTGAAGCCGCACACGACCACAAAGTGACCCTGGTACTCCGGCTTCCTACAGAAACACTTCTGCCCCACAGGCAGGAAGCAGCAGTATTTGACGGGCGAAGAGCATGACTCGCACGTCAGGACAACGGCGTTGACCAGCACGATGGCCACGTGACCCTGCTCCAGATGAGACTGGATTTCCTGAATGGTTACTGAACTAGAAAAAAGGAAGAAAGAAAAGCAAAACTTGATCTATTGGCAGCACAACTGGGGATGGAGAGAGAAGCTTTAGACTCGACAGAATATGATGATCAACCAGTTAGGAAACTGAAAATCTGATCTTTTCTAGTTAGAAACGCAGCAGTACTATGTCACAGTAACACTCTTCGGTGTGTATATGGTTACTGAAGGAAAAAAAACAAACTCGTAACTCCTTTTAGAACCAGTGAGTTGTGACATTAAACCTACAGTTTACTTTTTTGTTTAATTGTTTTGAACAATCTAGTTACAGAACACACTGGGATGGGAATTTTCTCACACAGAAGTCCACATATAAGAAGCTACAGAGTTTAAAATATCAGCTCTGCAATTTTAAATTTGTTTTGGAATAACAGTGAAAATTCTGCTGAGCATCACTGGCTGCTTTCTAACAAGCACCATAAATAAACGATGATGAATCAGAAATGCTTTTTCAGGTTCCTCTATAAATTAGGGCTGTTGTAAACGAATATTTTAGTAATCGAGTAATCTATCGATTATTCTTACGATTAATCGAGTAATCGGATAAAAAAAATTATAAAATGAAATATTGGTAAATCTGGCATAATACCAATGTTACTATCAGATATCAATATCAGTCCAATTTTTCATATTTGAGCATCCCTAACAGTTGCTTTTTTGTAGTTTAGAAAACTAGCCTGTAACAATAATAGCTCACTTTCTAAGTTAACCAGAAGAAAAGTTATAGAAAAATCTGAAATTATATTGAATTTAATAACAAAGAGGCAGGCTCACAAATATGCTTATAAAAAATGTCTACAATCCAGCTTTTAATTTATGTATTCATCTTCAGTGAGTTTAATAGATTAATTAAACTCACCTTGCCACCTAACCTGTCACGCTTTGGGTTTGAAAATACGGGAAATGCCGCCTGGAGTGGGAGGAGAGGGCGAATGAACGAACGTAAGATGGGGTGGAGGAAATAGACCAGCGGACTGACGAACCGTTAGACCGGGGGACGAACACGGGGGGAAGCAATACGGGATATTTACGACACCTTCACTGGTCACACTCAGAAACTCATCTACCAGCCATGTACGATGCGCTCCGCCACCCGTTTCTTCAGACCGGGATATGAAATTTATTGTGTGGTTCGTCGGTAAAGCTACATTTACACGGTAAGCATCAGCTACTCAGCCGCCCGCCCTGTTCAGTCTATCCGCTCACCTCAGCGCTCTTCCCGCCGTTCGCTTTCAACCAGCAGCCCCGGAGGAGAAATGCTGCCGTACTCCAGGCATTCCCCCAGTCATTTTAAGGATGCTTATTGGTTCCCCAAAAACGATAAAAAGCCGGGCATTATCATCAATCAATAAAATCCCCACGGGCCAATCTTGAAGATTGGACTTTATGCCGCTGAGACTTAGCTTTTGTCAACAACTCAGAGGCGGAAGTGAGAGCTCCGCGCAACGCAAATGAAGTCCCGGCCGGAACACGGTGCGCTAACTAATAAAACATAAATTAACGAAGCTTCGAGGCAGGTAAATTTTCCTCGAGGAATTTTAGTAATCGAGGTACTCGAATCATTCGAGGAATCGTTTCAGCCCTCCTATAAATATAGACAGATTAACAACTTAACACATCATTTATATAATATTTTATAGCCATTTTCATATGGCAAACTTCTAAATTTTGAGGGATCCAAAAATAAATAAATAAAAGAAATTAGCTCTAATCCCTCATATTTTATTTTTACTACTTTAAAAAAATTTTTTTTTTTTTTTTACATTTGCTAAAATGTCACCATGTTCTGACAGAAATGCGCTGCTTCCAGTCAACGACAACCAATCAGAGTCTGGAGGTCGGTCTTAGCTCTGTCAATAAGGCTCATGTATGAGCTGCTCAACGTGCAAACGGCAGAGAAACAACTCAGTTACAAAAACACTGTTTGTTCACCGTTATCAGTGGCTATGCTACTAGCCTCAGCTTTCTGCTGACGAGGAGAAGATGTAGCAATACTTGAATGTTATTATTGCTAAAACCCTCCTCCTGCCTCTGATTGGTTCTTTCCGAATTTCTGTAGTTAGCTCTCGGAGGAAGCAGAGGAGCTCGATTATCTGTCAGACACAACACAGTGACAGTTTTAATAAATATGTAAAAAATAAATAAAAGTTACATACTTTAAAAGGTCTTGAAGAGAGAATAACAAACAGAAAACTCACCATTTCTTCACCACCACACCTTTGCTTTCCGCCTTGAGGAACAGTCTGTTCACCCGGTCTTCCTCCATATCGAAACGCTTCTTATAGAAAGACTGTGGACCATACCAGAAGACATTCATTCGTGCACAGATTATAGAGAAATTTGAGTGTGCGCTCAGATTCTGGAGCATACCTGGTTTTTAAAGCCTTTATCTACACCAAGAGTCTGTGTGCAAAAGCAGTGTTTGACCCCTAGATTACACATGAGGTAGGCCAGGTCAATGGTCCACACGCTCTCCGTCAGCTGCAGCTCCCAGCATGCTCTCTGGAACTCCTCATCACTCACCGGGTGAACGTACCTGTCAGACAAAACCCCGGGTTTCACGGAAAAATGACTGACTTTGTTGGTACTGGGAACCCTGAGGCGGTTTCAGTTTTACAGTCCACATTTTTCCAGTAGGACAGCTCCGTTAGATCTCTGATGTGTTCAGTGACTAATAATAATAATAAAACTTACTTCAGAACCATCCTGGAGCAGGCTAAGCCACAGTCCCAGTGGTACAGCTGCCGAATAACGGGTACATTCAGCAGGACGGCATCCTCTGAGAAAAGGAACCGTGTTAGTTTCCCTTAAAAAAAAAGGCTCCAGAAAACCATAAAAACTGAAGAGCCCATTAAAAAGCTAAAACTTGGTTCATATAAAAGAGTGTTGCTATCAGGTGTGTTTCTCTCACCTGTCATTCTGCTGGCTTCTGACGTTGTTAGGAGGCCAGCTAAGTCAGGGCGAGGTGGGGAGCCTTGTTTACCACTCTGAAGGCGGGGTTAGCTTCCCTCATCGATGCTAACAAGTTCCAAGAACTGAGCTGCCCAGCTGTTAGCTTAGCTCCCACTGTAACACCGCTGACATGCTAGCTGCTTACAAATTGAAGACAACTACTAGACGAACTTCCAGAAAAAACACTCAATTATCAACTACAAAAGCGAAACAACGAGAGGAAAGGACGTTTCTTCTCCCTCTTTCTCCTGCCTCCCTTCCCAGCTGTTTGCTAGCTTACTCTGAACCTTCTTGTGTTGTCCGGTAGTATTATACCGCCCCCGTGCGGTGCGGCGCAGTCTCCCCAAAAGGTAGGTAAATAATAATGAACATTTATTTTTTGGATTTCATGGAAAGAATGTGAACGCAGACAGAAAATAGACAATTATTCTAATTATTACATTTGGGAACTTTAATACTCACAAATTTAAGTTTTCATCATCTTCAACCTTCTTTTTATTTTTTACAGTTTTGATTAAGAAATTGGAACTATTTATCCACTATCTCAGAGTACAAACACAAAAGCTGCGAACACATATGAGCGTTGTAGGTCATTGACTATTTTTAATATATCATAATTTATGTAATGTCTGCTTTCTGGTTATTTACTTTATTTTGTTTTTTGTACCAATGTGTTTACTGTAGAATCCCAGAAATGTTGCCCTCTTCTCAGTCACTCTGCTTTAGAAGTGATCAAGATAGATTGAGGTAAAATGTTTGACCTTTTTAATGTTATTTTAATTAATAGAGAACTCTTGATCCTGACCAGTAGAGGCATGCCTTCAAATTTTAACAACTACATATGACAGGAGGAATTACATCAGAACAATGTTACTGATTAATAAATGACTCTGCAGATTGTGAAATCCTTATCTTAATCTTAAAAAAAGAAAAGAAAAAAAACTTTGGCTGGAGAGTAAAATTGAATCAAATAATAAAACCTTTTCATGTGCTCTGTTCAGACACACAAAGATGTAGATACATCAGAATAAAAAAATAAATAAATGAATATGTACACACTGCTGAATCTTCTTTACAGAGAAAATGTATTTGAGTTCTGTTTATTAATACCTGCATGTGAAGTATATTTGGAGCACTCTACAACCTGATCTGAATTCTGAATGCAACACAGTTTTAAATTTTTTAAAAAGATTTTAAAGAATCTTTTGAAAACAACATTTCATCATTTATTTATTCTTGCTTCATTTTTGCAGGGTCAAGAGGGAGCTGGAGCACAAAAAATCACCAGCTTTCCCTTTACACACGTGAACAGTTTTATTTAAGGCTTCTAACAGTCTATTTGTGACATTTTTAGAGCAAGAATGAAATTATGTGAAGAAAATGTATTCTCATGCTGACTTCGGGCTGCTACTGGGTTCCATACGTTGTGCTCATTGATGCCTGGATTCAGAAAAAGAAAGAAAGAAAATAAATCAGATGTTAAAAGTGATTCATACTTTAAGTATCAACACTCATAACCACTATTTAGTGGTTGGAAAACGTCACATGATGAAGCTTAAAATTATTATTATTATTATTATTATTATTATTATTATTATTATTATTATTATTATTATTATATGTACATTTACAATTCTAACTATATGAACAAAAGTAAGAGTAATACGCTGAAGATGAAGCTGGCATAATGGAAACTGGTTCTGTAGCAGCCATTGTAGGAAGAAAAAAAAGAGAAGAAATTTACACCAAAAAATTTTTGAAATTAATCTTGGAACTTTTGTAGAAAAATGGTGGAAATTTCTATTTCAAAAGCAAAAAATTTTGACTTTTGAAACTCAGAAATTTCTATGTTTTTTTTTCTAAAAGGCAACACTCAGTCACACAACTCATTTTCAGAGTGGTTGCCATGGGAGACTAAAGGATTCCTCAAACATGCATGAAAGAATCAAAGCAACACTCCAGGTTTGTTTTTGATGAGGAAATAACATTTACATGATGTAAAGCTAAAAAAAAGTTGATTTTACTTGATATTGCCGCTTTAAGACGTTCCACAGATTTTTCAGTATGTGTACATGTTCTTATTTAACAATTTTAAGAGCAATATATTAAATACTCCAGCTAACTGACATAGTCACATTATGTTTCTGTCACTGCTTTTTTCATGGTTAGAGGCTGAAACGTTTGGGAAGCGCATGCTAAAATGCAAAGTATGAGAGGACATGTCTCACCGATTCGACCTCAGATTCCTCAACCAGATAGGTTGATTTCTGTCTGCTGTAAAGCTCTCTCTTCTTCATGCAGGTCAACATGAACCAGTCTGCAACCATGGGAACCTAATGGGGACATAAAGATGCTCACATTCTGCTTGTCATCCATTTCTGGGAGCAGCAACACACATCTTCACTCACCAAACTCAGAAAAGACAAAGCTGCGCCCAGGTTCACTATGGTTGGTACAATTCCAAATTTTCCCGCCTGCAGCAACACAAATTCATCCAAATCAGTGGAAAGTGAACAGAAGCAAAGTTACTCAAGAGTCCTTCTAATCTCACAATCTACTGAGCCTCACAGTTCCAAACACAATGACGTCAAAACGGATCCCGTACGCTTTGATCAGCGTTCTTACTTCCTCTCCCTCTGCTGTCCTGTAGTACTTTGCAAACCTAAAGAAATGGTTTGAAAAGAATTGCTTACCCAACGTTTGTTCTTTTCAGGGGGAAAAAAAAAAAGGTGTCTATGGAAACCAGACTCACCTGAAGTTGTACCCCGGGGCTACATTGTTGACCGGATGTTTGTTGTCCAGCCTGCGGAAGGTGTACTTGGGATAACACTTCCTTGCCCACCAGTCCAGGTTGCAGCTCCAGTCAATAAGAATACCCAGAACACCGCCCTTTAAAACATGCAGCACAGCAAAAACACTTCTACCACTTCACTGTTGTTCCTTTAGGGGCATTTTTTCTGACAGCGTGGTGGAAAAAAATGAAATGTATATAAAAAACACAAACACAGAGACAATCACTCCGTCTTTTGCTGCAGTGACAGCAGCAGAGTTTTAGCAGATGCATTAACCAGGACAGCACATCTGGAGGCCAATGCTGGATGGAGAGAATCAGTGAACAAGTCTGTTTTTTTCTTTGTGTTGCCACATGTTTTGAAGTGGACTCATGTCCAGACTTTGACTGGACATTCTAACACTAATTTGATTTAAATAACTGCGTTGCAGGTCTGGCTGCATGTTTAGGGTTGTGGTCCCGCTGGAAGGTGGATCTCCACCCAAAGTGTCAAGGTCGTCTTTCAGACTTTTGTCTGTTTTTCTTTCTTTTCATACTTATGCACTTCTTTGTTTTGGTCTATTATGAAAAACAGCATTGAAATCCATTGAATTTTGAGTTTGTGGCATGATTTAAAAAAAGTGAAAAAGTCAGAGGGAATGAATACTTTTGAATCCACTGTCAGTGGTAATTATTCTTAGTACCTTCACAGCCATGTCCTGGAAGTCCTCTCCGGCCTCAGAGACGATGTGCTTCAGGCGGAAGATGGGACAGTTGGGGTCTGTTTTGCGGTTGAACTCGCACCTCTTCAGATACGTGGAATTAATGTGAGACAGTATGTTTCTTCTGGAGGAGGGAAGACAAGCGTTTTTGCTAAAATCGCACTCAATAAAACCGCTTCCTGCAGGAGTTGTTTCCCTTCTAGATTCAGATGCAGTATGCTCACTTGTGAAAGTTGAACTTTGGGTAGGTGATGCTGTTTTTGATCAGCACGGTGAAGTTTTCAGCCTCCGCCAGAAGTGCTCGCCTGTTAGGCAGGGAAAACGGCACGGTTAGCCTCGTCTTAAAAACCTTAAACCATCCTATAAATCCTGCAGCATTACATCGGCTCTCACTTGGGCAGGTTGGTGTCTATTTCCAGGGGACACCAGGAGAGAACCTCACAGGTCTTGACAATGGAGGAATAGTTTTCACACAGTCCTGTCCGTATACCTGAGGCAGAAGGATCGTCATGGTGCATGATGTGATGCTTTTTAAAGCTGGCGTATGAGGATGTATTTGGGACTGAGGCGTACCATTCCCCCGAGGATCATTGTATCCCTCCACACAGTCACAGTCGTCCACACAGATAGTGGAAGGGTTTGGAAGCTGGAAAGGAAATTTGCAGGGATAATGCTAAAGTTTTTTACTTTATTAGAGTTCATTTATGGTTTTCCATGCCTGCCTCCTCTAAGGGGGGATAAGAAGACAGATCTCTAGGCTGACGTTGATTCAACAACCGGAGTTAGTTTTGCACTGCAACATAATATAACATGACCTTTTCCCTACAGTTTTCTCGAGTTAATTTTCTGTTTTCTTGAGATAAGGAGCTCATTTCCCAACGATTTTCTCAAAATAACGAGTTCATTTCCTGTTTTCTTGAGAAGGCGAGTTCATTTTCTGATGGTTTTCGCCAGATAGCAAGTTAATTTCCTGTTTTCTCAAGATAACGAGAGAAAACATTATCTAGAAAACATTATCTAGTTAAGTTAATCTTCAGTTTCCAGTTAACTTCATTTCCCAATGGTTTTATTGAGACGAGGAGTTAATCTAAAAAGAACAGGAAAATATACTCGTTATCTTAAGAAACGCTTAGGGAAAGAGTATATATGTGACTACGATGGTTCTCACCTTAAGTATCTGTAAACTCATACATGTGCTGAAAGCAGTTTTCAATAGGACTCACACCAAACGCCAGATTAATGAGATGGTGGGAAAATTTGACAGGGTAACACAGATTGGCTTGGCAGAACATTAATACTTGGGACTTCCATGACCTGATATACTGAGTCTTGATGACCAAAAAAGGCCAACCAGTTCAAATAGAAATGAATTACATGGAAATCATGTAAAAGTTTGAAGAACACTATACCCATGATTATAGAGATGAAAGTACCTGCAGTGCAATGAGGGAGAAAAACCCAGTATCCTTTATCACACTACTGATAATGACACAGTTAGAACATGCTCTGCTCTTTAATACATTTAAACATCTAGTCCTACCTCAGCACAGCGTGACTGGGTCTGCCCGGGGGTCATGACCACGTTCGTCAACACGAAGAATGAACCATCTCCCTGTTGGACAGAGGTCCCAGACTCTAATCACAGTCATTTTGTAGCAAAATTTCAGGCAAAGCCAGAACATTCCAGATACCTGTGGGGGGATGTTGTAATCCACCACATCCCAAAAACGAGGCTCCATGTCGGAGATGTTGGTAAAGGCAAAGCCCTTCACTTTAGTCGTGACAGTACTGATGACAGAGTCTGTCTCCTGGTACGCTTTTTGCACCACACACACATACCTGCCTCAGGCAGCAGCAATGGTTAAGCTCATGAAATCATAAAATGTATGGCTATTGTTTTTGTTTTATTATTATTTTCAGACTTACCCCACCACATACAGCAGCACCAAGAACTGTGTGAACCTGAAGACAAATCCAACACGTATGCTGGGAATAATCAGAGTTTTTGGCGTTTCGTAGTCAAACACATAATGTAGAAAGCCCTGGCAGGAGCCTGTCGACTTGCTCATCGCTGCTCCACGTACAATAATGAACTGAGCAATCTCGATAAATGGACAGTTGCTGCCTTTATTCAAATCTTTATATTCAAATCATGCTGGACGTAGACATGTAACACTCAACAGCGGTGTGTTTAAGAAAACCCTGCACACACAGGACTGGATACGTTTTCTGTGCTAACAGCTTGGCATGGATAGATAAGTTTGTGTTGCATGTTTGGGTGAATTGGGTCATTTTGACTTTCATTCTGGTTTGATATAGAAATTATTGTGTCGCAACAATTTTTCATTGGAAAACGGTAAAACAATTGAAGCCATAAGATAAAACTCTCAAATGTGAAGTGTGAAAAGAGTAAAAAAGGTCAAAAGACAAGTTTAAAAAAAAAACAAAAAAAACTGTCAGTCATCATATTGCAAGGTATTTTTTGAGTCTCTGAGAGATTTATCAAAAATGGATAACAAGCACTTCATTATCCTTTTTCTTTCCCTTGGATGTTGGTAAGGTTTTGGCTGCATGTCGTCTTCACCTCAACACCTGCACAGACCAGCCAATCAGAAGCACACCAGACAATCGCCCCAAGAAGGAAACATCTACCTGGAGCATTCTCAGGCTAAATCTCATCAGTAATGCTCAAAAAACAATAATCAATAATACAATAATAACAATGATAATAATCTCTGGAAAGTTATCAAGATTATCCGGGAGGAGAGACACACAAACATCTTGGAGGAGGCTGGTCTTCCTGCCATCACTAGCTACTCTTCCATTGATATAAGGTTTTTGCGCTAGGATGAAATGGTTCTAGTGGCCGTATCAAAATTACTGTAGTTCACAAAAATGCAACAGAAATCCTTTTTTTGTTTTTTTTGAGCCACACAGGCCATGTGATCAACAAGTGGATGTTACTACTGCCGGAAAAGACAAACAAGGCGACAGGAAGTGGAAGGAGGAGGATGACGCGGCATGTTTTTTAATAACTTATTGTGTGAGCAAATTTATTCACGTGTGATTTCAATTGCGTTTCTTATTTAGTGGAAACACCGCAATTGCGAAATTGTTTTTTCGACGTTAGCAGAATGCCACATTAAACAAATCACGCCTCATGAAACAAGTTCTACCAAGTTTTATGACAGCAAAACATACATCAGGAGGTGAAAAGATAAAGTATAAAAATAAACTGAAAATAACATCTTAAAAGAGACCTCAAGACCTGGGAAGATGCTGCAACGTATGTGGGGATCTGGAGAGAAAGGGGATGTAAGACGCTTACCATGACCTTACCATGACCACCATTAGCTACAGACTCCCTATGCAAAACAACACATGCACCATTTGAGGACCCAGCATACAGCCCATTATATAACACACAAACCATGTCACTCTGTGAGCAATGCATGACCAGAGAGTGAGGCCGTCTGTCTGTCATGCAAAAAGTTCTCCACTCTAGATACTTGGACAAAGTGCAGCATGCACAATGACACCATTGTTTCAATGTCTCACCACACATTTACATGTCACCTTCAGATACACTCAGAGAAACGCCAAGCCTGCACACAGATCAAGACACTAGCTTAGCGCTTTAGCCACCACACACAAACGCATCTGTGTGTGGAATCTGAGAACCCTGGCGAAGATGTAGAAACAGCCTTAAAATAAACTCGTACTTTGTTGCTGCAGTGTAATTTGACAATGAGATGATTTGAGTACATTTATTCATTGGGAAAAGTAAGATGTCAAATAATGTTACTTGTTTTTGTCGACAAACTCGACCCCAAACGACTGTTACTGGAGTGTGTTTTAAATATTTCTGCTTACTGTCTTTAAGCCGAAACATCTCCTTCATATGTAATTTTAAGTTCCTGGTAAGAAACTTTAGCCTGCTCCAGTTCACTTTGGAGATGTTTTATGGTCTCTGGATTGCTACTGCAGGAAAGAGAACTCTAGTGCCATTTTCTGATGCAGATTGTTCTTTTCAGCTCTAAGTACATTGATAAGATGATGGTCATTCTTGGCTCTTTCCAAATTAGCTTCTTTCTCACAATTCACCTCATACTGATAAACTTCTGCTTTCTCTCACAGGGCAGAAACATCTGCTTCATTCCTCCTGTTTAATTCTTGGTATGAAATCTTAAACAGCACCAGCTCACTCTGCAGACGGTTCTCTGTTTCCTGCAGGCAGGCAATCTCCTTGGACATTTTTTCTTGGACATTTTCCTTCTCAGCTCTCAGGCCTTAAAGGAGCTTTTGCTCTTCCTTGATTTTTTCTTCATAAAACATCTGCATGTCGACCTGCAGGTTCCCTTCACCTGCAGCTTCATGTTTCCATTGAAGCTCCTCGTAGTGAGTCTTGATTTGGTCCAGCTCTTGCTGGAGGGCATCACTTTTCTCTTTTTCTGCCTGGATTTGTGACCTGAATGCTTCCTCACCAACAATATGAGCTTCCTTCAATTGCTCAAATTCCTTCTGCAGCAGCCTTTTCATCTTGTGTTTTATGTCGCTGTGCACCCTGGAAGTGATTATAGCTCGTCTGAGAGACTGAATCAGAAAACTCTTCCCCTGTCAGTAGTTCTCTCTTCATCTCCTTGAGTCTTTTCTGCCCTTGTAACTCGGCTTTTGTATTCTCCAGTTCTCTTTGCACGTAGACTAGCTTTTGGTTCTCCTCAAACCATCTTGCTCTCTCCTTTTCCAAAAGAGAGCCAAGTCTCTGGATCTCTCTCTGTAACTCAACGGGAGGCGTTCTGTTCTCAGTCCAGCCTTGCAGATTCTGTCCAGCTTTCCATGCTCCATGCTGGGGTCTCATCTCACCGTTGGAGGAATGTGGCCTTTGGTTCGACATGTTGGACAAAACAATGTTTGTTAAAATCCGTTTTGATCCGCAAACAATCTCAATGTTCAACTTTGAAAGAGCTTTGTGAACGTCTGAACTTGTCAGTAGTGCAGCAAGCAATGACAAGAATGTAGAAGTTTGTTACATACATACAGAGCTGATGACATCACAAGCAGGACTCTAGTTGTGACATCACAGAGTTTTCCTTCATCTTTGGAATGATGATGTGAGTGTTTGAGAACTCTACCACACTGACCAACCAACCTCCCCCATCATCCTCCTCCTCACCTTCCTACCCCCCATATTGGAATTGGGATGGGTTATATAGTGTTAGAGTGGCTCTGATTTATTCTTTCTGTAGATTTTTGTTCATGGTTATTTTTTGTTGAGGCATTGCATCTTAGGACAGTTGTCCCCTCTGGTTTTGGATGACATACAGTTGGAAGTTTTTTGCTCTTTCTCTTTTAGTTTTGGGCAGTTGGTATGATGTGTATCCATGGCAATACTTTTTTAGGTTTATTTTTACGACTGGGAGACGTTAATCATTATTTCAAAGATCAAATAGTGAACTAACTACTGCCACCTGTACTACAACCACAAATCTCATGAGACTTGAAAAGAAGGTTTTGTTCATGCAGAGCAGAGAAAATGTCTTCCACAGTTTGTAATGGGTAAGAATCATATCCCCAAACCCAACATCTTTCTGCCCAGCTTTCAAACCAAACAGCCAGAGAGATATTTACAAGGGAGCAGCAGTAGAGGCAGATGAGATTGATTTACCACTTCATTGCAACAACTTATGGTCTCATCCAAGACTTGTGATTGTGGGATATTGTGTCTGCAATCGGGATATTGAAGTGTTAGCATGTCATGACAGCAACACTGTCTTTAGAAGAATGATTGATACTGGAGATGATCCTTCCTGCCCACAGCAACAACATCCACCAACTCTTTAAGATACTTGGTGGATATTACAACATTTAATTTCCATTTAAATGTTGCAGATGCATATTGGATCACTAGCAATACAAATATTTTTCCAATTCTGACATGTATCAAGTAGTTATCAGTAAATTCTGCTTACCTCCACATTTCTGCAGTCAGAGGAATATGAGAAACATTTAAAGAGTCTTCAAGTCCCTTATTAGCTCATTTATCAGCTATTTACCAGAGTCAGGGAATAGGTGTGGAGGGAGCTCTATAAGACATACAGATGTTTCTGTAGGATACTCAGTGGATGTAAAGAGCTTTTGTAATTAATTCCTCACAACAATGTGTTAAATATGGCAAAATCAGAGAGTTAGAACTATCTAGATAGATTATATTTATTTATTTCATTTTTTTAACCTGTTTTGGGGACAGATTGCCCCCCCCCCCCGTGCATTGATTAACTTTATTCAAATTAAAAGGCTAAAAATCTTCTAACGTGTTCATCGTGAGATTATGCTACTGCAAAAAGAACTTTTATTTTAATGCACTTTGCACATTTTTTTTTTACCAGTAGTGCCAATAAGTCTGTTTATATCTGCAAATAAAGCATCTGATAAGAAGAGGCAATGTTTGAATTTTCATTTTTTTCTGAGAACTTTTTATTTTATGAACAAAGAACAGAGACAATGTCATTTTGGTCCAATGTTACCTCTGATATTACGTCTACAGAAAACAGCTCATGTCATACAAACAGTTTCTAGCTCCACAAACGACAGAAATATCCTGCAGTACAACATTTTAGTACCAACGCTCCTTCAAGTTTCTTCTGCTAATGAATTTCCTGTTGTCATATTCATACAGATAATAACGAACAGCTACATATGTTAAGCACAATATACAAACAGATACTGTACATTTGATTTTGCAGTGTTTATTTTTTTTAAGGTAACACTACACACAGGGCCAGGATTCATTACCAGAAGATCTTCAGTCATTATTGGTTGTGGTTCAGTGTTTAAGTTTCAAGTATGACACAAAGGCATCTGCACTGTATTGTACACAGGAAAAAAAACAGTCCACATTAATGAAGCCATGGTGAAGTGCAGATATGGTTGTTTTCTCCATTTTAAAACACACAGCTGAATCCTGACATTTACTTACACAGAATAAAAAGACACAAACACAATTTATTTTCTCTGTCTGAAGTTAAATCAGGACAAACTTAACTTGTTTTAGGCTAGTTAGAATTACCAGCATTATTTCTATTTGCTAAATGCCAAAAAACGAAGCAAGACTTTATTTTGTAGATTTTATTATTATTATTTTTACTTTCTTTGAACTCAGAAGTCAGAGGTTAGCATACATTTGGTCAATATCAGGGGTAACTGTTTTATTAAACTGTATGAGTTGAGTTAAATCTTTTGGGTTTTCTTGCTCAAATGTCTCCCAACAGTTTACCGGAGTTCTGGTTCGTTCCTCCTAACAGAACCAGTATAACCCATTACACCTAAAGCGCTTTGGGGTCCTCTGGACTGAATAAAGAGCAGCACAGGCCATTCACCACGGACCACGAATGCAGCATCTGGAGATTGTTCCTGAATTGAACCAGATCTGGGAAGCTCTACAGTTCTCTTCCTGATAGAGCAAAGTGCAGTGGTCACTGCACTTTGTGCAGTGACCTTCCAGACTCACTGCACTTTGTGCAGTGACCTTCCAGACTCACTGCACTTTGTGCAGTGACCTTCCAGACTCACTGCACTTTGTGCAGTGACCTTCCAGACTCACTGCACAAAGTGAAGTGTAGAACAAAGAACAGGATTTTACCAGGCCAGTGTCAAACAGGAAAGCAGTGGGTTTCAGATGTGGCCTTAAAATACATCCATCCACATGTGTGTCTCCAAATAACTCAAATGTGTCAGCTCAGTTAATCTATTAGAAGTATGCAAAAGGAAACCCAAAAGGTTTGACTTAAGTGATGCAGCTAAAAAAAAAAAGGATTCCTGATACTCAACTGTATTCAAACGTCTGTTTGAAATAAGTTATGAAAAAAAATCTTCTTGCCAAGTTTTTGTTGTTTAGCAAATAGAAATAATTTAGGCAATTCTACCTGACCTGAAACAACAGACATTTGGTCAGACAATAATAAAATAAAAACAAACAAAAGAAATGTTTGTGTCTTTTTATGCGGTGCAGGGTTTCCCCCAGTGTTTTATAAGCCTGACGGGACACCAGGCTTTACTTGTGCCCCTACCAGGCACAAGTAAAGCTTAATTACTGAAGTAATTAAGTATTTTTATACTTAAGTATTTTTATAATGTTTGCAATTTTTAAGACGTTATTTTTGGTGTTTTAACTGAAAAACACGATGGGCCACAGGCTGACGACTGCCCTAGCTACCAACCACAGGGCTTAGCAAGTTTTCTGGGGTAAACCTTGCAGTGTATGTAAACTTCTGGTGTCAACTGTACAGGCTGACCACAGTGAGGATCTTTGAAAAATCAATCACCTTACTTAAAAAAAAAAAAAAAAAAAAAAAAACTACATTCGTCCAAAATCAAACTCCAGTCCGCCCTCGTGCAGACTGCCCTCATTTGCGTTGTCAAAGCTGTTCTTGCCGTGGATCTGTTTGAGGTGCTTGCGCAGCACGGGCTTGTGAGCGAACACCATTTCGCAGTAGTTGCAGCGGTGCGGCTTGTCCCCGCTGTGCAGGTTCAGGTGATCCAGCAGCGAGCACTTCTGGGTAAACGTCTTGCCGCAGATCTTGCACTGGAAGGGCTTGATCCCGGCGTGGACGCGCATGTGCCGGTGCAGGTTGCCCTTCTGCGTGAAGGTCTTCCCGCACAGCAGGCACATGAACAGCTTGTGCATCTTGAGGTGGTTGGCGTAGTTCTCCAGTTGCCGGAAGACTCGGGCGCACTTGGGGCACTGGTGGTACCACTGCAGAGGCTTGTCGTAGCTCCGCTGGTGTCCGACGTGCTTCTCGGCGAGCGGGGACGAGGGGGGCGGGCTGAGCGGGTAACCCGCCATGCCAGGCGGAGCCGCCATCTCGCTGCCACGGCTGTCCACGGTGGAGTTGATGAGCGAGTGCTGCGGCTCCGGGGAGTGCAGCGCGGCTGGGGGGCTAGCGGAGAAGTGGCCTGTGATGGTGTTCTCCGCTACGTCGGACACAGATTCCACTTTCACTATGGTGATGTCGTTATCCACCAAACCGGGTCTCGGACGCCTCCGCCACACCTGGACGGGGCTCATGGACGGCTGGATTATGACATCGTCGTCCTCGTCGTCGTCACTCTCGACGTTATTGTCTCTCTCCACCTTTCCCATCACCACCGCCTCGTCCTCCTCCTCTTCCTCCTCGTCCTCCTCCTCTCCCTCAGGTACAATCCGCACCTGAGACCGCTCCTGCTCCCTCTGAGCCTGGGAGGGCGGACCCTCGCCTCCCTTTTCCCTCCGCAGGTCCAGATCCACCTCCAGCTGGCGTGAGGCCTGAGGTTTGATGAACTTGTTGAGGGCTTGGGTGCACTGCTCCACGATGTGGCCCATTTGGAGGAAGCTGGCCACCGTCAGGTAATGCACGAGCTCCAGCTCAGGAAACTCCAGCTGGCCGGTGTAGCAGGAGAGCAGCAGCTGCCGGCCAACTTCTGCCTCCTGAATCATGGAGATCTGGACCTCCCTGGAGTCCTGCTGCAGGATGAACTGGTCCCTCAGGAAAGACGAGCCGGCAGCAAACACCACTTTGTGGCCAGGGACCTCCAGCTGGTTGATGCGAACGACGACGTCGCAGAAGCGTCTCTGGTGTCGGAGAAGGTTCATCTTCTGCAGCATGGAGTCCCCAAACGTGGCGAATCGGAACTGCAGGATCACCTGGTTCTGGGCCATAGTGGACCACTGGGCAGCCGCAGCAGCACACCTGGCCAGGACAGATTCAAACAGAGAATCAGCCCCACAATGACACTACTGTTGACATCAGTTATTATGTCACACTGCAGACTCAGAGGACTGTTTTCCATCATAGAAGACACCATGTTTGTCTAAGCTAATTAATTTGGCTAAACATACATTTATTAGCTAACAAATGTCGCTAAATGTACATTTACATTTTATTGGAGAGGAGGGTCTGTCGGATAGTCGAACCTCGGATTCAGGAAGACAGTGTAGTTTTCGTCCTGGTCGTGGAACACTAGACCAGCTCTACACCCTCAGCAGGGTCCTGGAGGGTGCATGGGAGTTTGCCCAACCGGTCTACATGTGTTTTGTGGACTTGGAGAAGGCGTTCGACTGTGTCCCTAGGGGGGCCTTGTGGGAGATTCTCCACAAGGGATTCTCCCATACTTCTCCGGGAGTATGGGATACCGAGCCCTTTGATACGGGCTGTCAGGTCCCTGTATGACTGGTGTCAGAGTCTGGTCCACATTGCCGGCAGTAAGTCGGGCCCGTTTCCGATGAGAGTTGGACTCCGCCAAGGGTGCCCTTTGTCACCGATTCTGTTCATTACTTTCATGGAGAGAATTTCTAGGCGCAGCCGAGATGTTGAGGGGATCCGTTTTGGTGGCCTTAGGGTCACATCTCTGCTTTTTGCGGATGATGTGATCCTGTTGGCTTCATCAGATCGTGATCTGCAGCTCTCGCTGGAGCGGTTCGCAGCCGAGTGTGAAGCGGTCGGGATGAGGATCAGTGCCTCCAAATCCGAGGCCATGGTCTTGAGCCAGAAAAGGGCAGAGTGCCTTCTCCAGGTCAGGGGGGTCGTCCTGCCTCAAGTGGAGGAGTTTAAGTATCTGGGGATCTTGTTCACGAATGAGGGAAGAAGGGAGCGGGAGAGCAACAGGCGGATTGGCGCAGCGTCTGCCGTGAAGCGCTGTCCGTCGTGGTGAAGAGAGAGCTGAGTCAAAAAGCGAAGCTCTCGATTTACCAGTCGATCTACGTTCCCACCTTCATCTATGGCCATGATCTTTGGGTCATGACCGAAAATCACGGATACAAGCAGCCAAAATGGGTTTCCGAAGCGATAAAAGCTGGGTAGCTCTTGCATTGCTACAAAATGGAGCCATGTTTCCTTCAGCCCATTGGCAGCAATGTTGACACCTTGAGATGCCATGAGACCTAAATCCTGAACATCATGGCATGGAGTGCATCCCAGTTTTCCATGTCTGGCATATAACCATTCATTTTAGCTTTTAAACTGGTTATATTGATCCTGTGTCCAGACAGAGGGATAATCAGTAGCCTAGCATCATGACCTGTTTGTTCTGAAGATCCTTCAGCTTCCACTTCATCTTCCTAACATGGCGCCTCCTCATCCTGACTCTCATACTGATAGGAGGAACCACAGAGCTTTGTTAGGTTAAAGTAAATCTTCTGAAGTTGGGATATTTTTCCTCCAAAAGGTTCCAGAGGAATCACCTCAAACCAGATGTTGGACTGGATTTTATTTCACTGTCATTTGTGAATGTTAGAGCCTCATTTTCAACAGTGGAGTTATTAAGGTTGAAAAAGGTTATCATTTTGGAGAAAGTCTCATCAACATCAATATTTCCACTAAATAAAAGGCAAAAAAAATTATTTGATAAAGGAAAAGCCTCTCAGACTCTGAGCCCGACAACACCAAACTATGTTTTATATTAGACAATTGATTTAATTTCACATAATTATCGCGGTAGAAGCCATTGGTTTGTTAAATACTTAATGAAACATATTTGCCGTGTTTGATGTTTGTTGCGAATGACGTACACTCACAGACTAACAAGATAATTAGTCCAAGTTTGTCGTTTATTGAACGTTCAGAAATCACAGCGGCTGTAATGAGGTAAAACAACCTGAACAGGTGATCAACTCTAAACTACTCGCACATTTTTATTCTCCGTCTCTCTCTGTCATTTAAGCACACCCGTTGCCATGGCAACCTCCTGCGCTCCACAAACCGACCAGAGATTACGTTAAAAACATAACATTCAGTCCGTTATGATATCAGGTTTTCAGGCTTGATATTTATTTTGCGATCATTAATAAGCGCTCCCTGAACACAGCGGTGGTTGATTAGTTCATTTAAACTCCTGCTCTGATAGTTATTTTGGTAATGGAACCGAAACGCACAGAATTCCGCAACACCTTGTTGAAACAATAATCACTGAGATTATTATTGTTGTTGGGTCATTAATTTCAACACGTTTGGATGATTATTTTTTTTTGTTTGTTTGTTCTTTAATAAAGTTACGAACGTTTTAAGCCAGTCAGAGGAGGACGTGCTGGACTCAACGTCCTGGCGGCGTTCAGTTTGTCACCTGATGCCGAGATCGACTCAAAACCTTTTGCGATCGACGTGTTGCTCTGTAGTAAAGCACTAAGAGTTCAGAAACAATATGAAACGGGAAAAAAGTTATTTATTAACTGATTAAGTCATGTTTTAGATTGTTCTTGAAATACTAATCAGTCACGGCTGATTAGTACCCACCTTCTTTCACCTCTGGTGCACACACCTTAGCGATCTGAAGACTGAATTTATATGTTCTCTGATTTTTACCATGGAGCCAGCTGGAAATTTCAGGTTCTCCTCTTGTTTACACTCGCTTTCTAAACTGTGCTGTTTGTTTAGCACTGCTTTAAAATAATTGCCTTTCATTGTTAATAAACTACCAATTTATCAATTTATCTAGCCATGGTACTGCCGCAATAGTAATGATGAAGAGCTGTTTAGGAGCTAAGACAGAGTCGGTTCTTTTGGAGGGATGAGCCAAGTGGTCAGGATCTCAAAAAACAACCGCAATTCCCATCACTATGAGAACTAGCCACAGACATAAACATACTATTAAATATCGGTGAACAGAGCCAACAGCCAAAGGCTTTATTGTACTGAACTATGAAAATGAGTTAATTAGTACCGCAGTTACTTTATTGTTAATAGCTTGTGGCTTGCAGCTGAACATGTTATTTCAGTAAAATTGTTCATTTGTGAGCAAATTTCCATGTCCGTGGAAAATTAGCTCATCAGTCTGGCTAACGGAACGCTCGTGCACATCCCCTATTTAGGAAAACGGGGTGCCGAGTACATTTCCGGTCACAGTGGTAGAAAAATGACCCATTTTCCAAGTAACCATGCGTTCAAAGTGTAGCTACATGATTATAATCCTCAAAAAGCGTCGTGGCAACGGCCTACTCAGTAGCTTTTCAGCTAACCGCTCAGATAACTTGCGCAATCTTTGCGAACAACGAATTCATCCCTTCTTTAATTCAGGTTCTAGCAGTAATGGAGCGCCGTGTTCCTGTTACTTACTTGTTAACGCACCAGATGTAGCTGGGTTGTTGTCGGCAGGATCCTGGCCTGTAACTGCCTGTGGAAAAGAGGGAGCTGCTCCGGATGCAAAACAATTAAAGGCCCAGTACCTGTGGACCATTTTTTTAATGCCAAGTCAGCCCGTTTGAGGATTCAACGCAAAACCCATAAAAAAAGTCACACGTTAACATTATTATATATTTTTTTCTGTTTTTTGAAAGATTGTCTTCCATAAAACATTAATAATGTATATATTTTTGGTTGCTGCAGTTCTCTACAATGCAGTGCACAATATTTTGTAAAAATATGACCAGGTCTTTTAAGTTTTTATCATTTTGTCACTTTTCATGTCACAACCACAAACCCCAGAGTGTTTTATTGGGAGGTTTCTGTTAACAGTACTGGATAATTGTGAAGAGGAAGCAGTTTTCAAAAACATTTTGTGATTAAAAAGCAGAACAAAGAGCATGTCCTTTGTCTAAACAATAGCAACACAGCAGACAGAGAATGATCACATTCCTAGGCCTAATCCAGTAGATGGTGGAAAAGATACGTTTATTCGTTTGGAGGGATGTAAATGATTATATGTGACGTAAGTATTTACAGAATATACAGTTTGGAGTCATTATATTTGTCACTATGGACTGAAGCGAGCGGGCCTGAGAATGGTTGCGTCCTGTTCACACACCTGAAAGAAAACATAGAATAAAATTAAGTCCTAAATACAGTTTCTATACATTCATTTTTTTATTAGAACTAAAAGCTGCATTCTTTCTATATGGCAAAATTATTCTGGGGGAAAAAAAAAAGATAAGTCATTTAACCAAACTGGAATGTTTCAGGAGAAATCTGAAGGGTTTTCTGCAGTTAATATCCAACTATACAAAACCCAGTAAATGTTGATTTCAGTCCAATGTTTTTCATTTATTTACAAGATGATGAATCAATATAAGAACTTCTCCCATTTAGAGTTAGAAAATGACTAGACTTTTCACATCCAAACACTGACACCAGTTAAGAGGTTTAGCCTCTAAACATACACTCTGCAAAAACAAAAAACCATAAATGGAAAATTCTTGTTCTTCTTCTGGTTGCCATGAATGAATCAAAGCAAACCTCCAGGTATGTTTTACATGAAGTATTAACATACCATGATGTAAAGCTAAAAAAACAGTCAATATTACATAATACTGCCACTTTAAATGTATTGGTGCCTTTTTCTAATTTATTTTTAATTCTACTCGTTTTATTCTAAGTTGATTTAGTGAAAAACAGCATTGATAAAAGCGTAACGTCTCGCTCATACCAGGACAATCTGTATGCCGCTAATAAAACCATGGCAACCGCTGCTATAGAGGCAGCAGCACACAGCGACGACACCCTCAGGATGTAAGATGTACCTGGGAAGAAAAAAAAAAGCTTTTCATTGAGTGATATCAACTTATCTCTGTAATTTTTGTGCAATTCTGAAGCACCTGCAACTTTAGCCCAAAGGACGCAGCAACTTCTCGACATCTGGGAGAGGAAACACTCGGGTTAAATCTGCTGCACCCTCCACAGCATTGCTTTGCCGTTACTCCTTTGTATCAGAGCGGATTTTAACTCACCGTTTTCCACCGACTGACAACCCGAAGAACAATGAAGTAGGTGTTACCGCTCTGCAGCGGCGCGTTGTAGAAGCCCCCATAGAGGACTCCGTCCCCCACCGTGAAGTTGACCTCTGCTCCAAGGCTCTGCACACCAAGCTGGGCGGTCAGGTACTCAGCTGGTGACTCTGCTCTGCTTGAGGGGTCAAGGCTGGCGGGAGAGGAGCAGTCAAACACCACAAGCTCCTCCACAGGAAGCACAAAGATTTGGTAGAAGCTGTCAAAAACAAAAAAAACAAAGAGGAAAGTTTTATCTTCATTGTTTGCTGTCGTCCTGTTGGGTTTGTAGGTTGTTAGCAAACTCCTGTTTTCCTCACACATTCAGATGTCATTCTACATGATCCGAGCAACTGAGAAGATTTTTTTCTTTGGTGTGTTTACTCGTATCCTACCACATAATGTAGTTCGTAAAAACCATATTTGTTGAATGTAAGTGTTAGCAATTGAAGTATTATTAATCACTTCAGCATGGCAGCACCAAGGTTATTACAGTTAATTAAAACGAACCGAAATTAGAAAAACTGAAATTTTCATTAACTAAAATAAATAAAACACAAATTAATGGGGAAAAAGTACAATTAACTGAAACTATATCATGCCTTTATAAAACTAACTAAAACATACTGAAAATGTACATTTAATATCATTTGTTTGTGTGCTTATGAAAGCATTTATTAGCCTTTAAAAATGATGTGAAATAGTTTTTTTCCCCACACAATAAGTTGTGAGCTGTTGGCAAAATACAGGACTGTGTATTCCTCCTGGTGGTGCTAATGTTAGTCCACAAAACGGCGACAGTAAAAATTGGGAGAAAAAGCCAGAGTCAGTTGGTAGTTCAATAATTGAATATATTAAAAAAAATAGTATCTTCTGTTTTGTGTACAAAATCATAATACAGTACTTAAATTCTGCACCTAAAAATAAACCAAACACACTCTAAAGACTAATTAAAACTAACTGAATTAGATCAACAAAAACTAAGCTATAATGTAAAACCCAAAACTATTATAAGCCTGGTCAGCATGTGTGAGACATTGAGTGTAAAATAATTTCAACCACTGTATGTGGTTCTACAAACTATTAACACAATTCCAGACCTCAGTTTTCAATTTTTTTTCTCTAAAACATTGAAAACCATTTTCTGCCATTTTCTTTCCACTTCACAAAGCTGCACCGCTTTGAGTCTGTCACGTTAAATCTCTACCGGATTTCTTTGATGCTTGTGGTTGCAAAATGAGAAATGATCAAAGCATGCTTCCAAGGCAGAGTTTCCTCACATCCAGTGTGAAAGCTTGTCATGAAAAAGCTCCTTCCTCCCTTGTGAATGTTAGACATGGTGAATGTTTGCATGGAGGGCGTTGGTCACCTGATGGGATCCAGAGTGTTGGGAGATCTTTTCAGTCTCAGCGTTGGAACTGGAGTCTCCAGTTCTGTGTAGTGTACAACTGGTGCTGGAGGTACTTTTAGAAACAGAGGTACATTTATTGTTATGTTCACCGGTAAGTATGAAGAAGACTACAGTAAATATTCTATAATTAGTATTAAATATTCACTATCCCTCTTTCTTTAAACTGGAGGTTCTGTGCTACCTGTTAAACTGGTGTTGGCTGTGATGGTAGCTGTGAATCTGGCAGCTACTGCAGTAATGGAAATGCTGTAGTTTGTTAATGGAAGCAGCCGCAGGCAGATTATCAGCCGATCGCCTTTGGAGCTCAGCTGACGTCGTCCTTTGTCTAGAAACGACCTCTGGTAGTCTCTGGATCCCAAATAAACCACCTGAAATAATCAAAGCCACACATTCAGTCAAAGTTCACTGTTGATTCGGTAAAAAAAAAAAAAAAAAATAGGAAACGTATCCTACCTTGTAAAGTTCTGTATCTTCCTCAAACTTCTCTGCCTTCCACTTCAGACAGTTTCCATTGTAAAGTGTCAGCTGGTTAACAGGCGGCTTGATTTCTGCATCACATATTAGTAGTTGCTGTGAGAAGCTTACATCTACTCTTGTTTCAGCATGTCCAGTGTTTAATTTTTAAAGTTTGATAATTAATTCTGTGCTATAGCACATATTCAGTGAGTACAATAAATATTAAGCAGACCAAGTGAAACTAATATTTTTTTTAAATGATTGACTTAAAACAAGCTTAGTAAGAGGTTACTTGTAAGTTAATTTTGTCTTATTTTAAATGTATTGAGATATTTGCGCTAAACTAATCCAAAAATACTTGGTGGAGATTTTGCATTTTTGCAGTGCATACACAAAGAACAAAGAAATCAAAGTAATTTAGTCTATAAATTAATGTTTGGTTAAATCACTGGAATACAGAACTTTTTAAAAGGGCAGTATTATGTATTTTCCAGCCACCAAGTGTCATTTTATAGCACAATCAAGTGACTGTTACCTCCAGTTGTTACAAAAATTTGTATGCATCCATCAAGCATGCCTTAAAAGAAAAGTGACTTTGCAATTGAAATTGGGTCTCTGTCTCTTTAAGAAGCTCCTGGTCTTTTCAACACTCTGGATATTCAGTTCCACCAGGTGTTTGCTAATTGCTGCTGGCTAGTCTGAAGGAGCTGAGTGGGGGAGATTTCTCAAACACGCATAAAAAAAATCGAAGGAACACTACCGGTATGTTTTTGACTAGAGAATAACATAACATGATGCAAAGTTCAAAACAGTTAATTTTACGTAACGCTGCCCCTTTAAAAAGAGATAAACAACGATGCATTTTATTTTTCCTTCTTTATATACAGTGACCAATGATTGAAACACTGTAGCGTCCGAGCGCTGCTACTTTTAAACTCACCGATACAGTTGAGAGTAGCTCTCAGCCACAGTCCGGAGCCGCTGCACACGGACGCGTTGGCGCCCCTCCAGCTGTGATATCCCGCCACACAGCGGTGAATCACAACACTTCTGTTGTGCCACACCACCTCCGAGTGGGCCAGGAAGGGAACGGGGCCGCATTTAGCTGGAGAAACAGAACACAAAGACTCGCTCAGAAATGGCATCACTCAACACACACTGGGAAGGAAGCATTTGTTTTCAGCAGGCACCCAAAGGAGACCCGAAACGATGTCGCTTAAGTAACACGTATCTGACAAACACCCAGGCGTCCCGCTGTGCTGGTGGCTGGTGATCGCTGCAAGCCGTTGTGGACGGAAAAGAAAATCGCATGCAGTTTCTTAACTCCCCTCGTCTAACAGCCGGAGCGTGCAGGATTAGAGGTCAGACATGTGACAGACACTAGGTGACAGAGTGCTTGAGAAACGTGCAAGGAGATCAAAAAGGGGGCAACAACCAGGCGTAAGAGATGCCGCCCTACCTTTGCATTTTACAGATACTTCCCCCCACACTCCTGACAGAGAACATGTTGACAAATCGTTTCCACTCTCTTGGTAAAACCCGTCCACACACTCGCACCGCGCCACGCTGCCCGGTGTGCTGCTGCCGTCCCACAGCAGGTTAGTGTTGGGGAGACATTTCGGGGGGCCGCAGTTTACTTCTGTGTACAGATAAGAATTTAGCATAGACCTGGTGCAACAGGTCACCACTGCTAGCACACAATCAGCTAAATAAACATGAAGGAAGAGTTAATTTGTTGCTTCATTAGGCTGCAGGACATTCAGTTTCATGTACAGGTGCGTCGAAATAAATAACAGTACAATTAAGATTCAACTATTGCAGTTTCACTTCTTGAATAGATTTTTTTAAAGTGCTTTTTTAAAAATAAATTACACCAACTCCTACAAAATCAACAACCTTAATGTTTTAACACTCTTTACATAACATAAACATGCTTTTATCTTTTAGGGCACAAATTGCTTGGTCTCCAACACGGAAACTAAACCAGCAGCTTTCTCGGGTCATAAAATGTTGCACCTTCACACGACAGATCAACATCCTCCCATAATCCATTCTCTCCACACTCTGAGTAGTTTCTCAGGCCTCGGGTGTAATATCCTTCCTCACATTGGTAATACACCACAGCGCCACTGTGTGGCGTCCCATTCCACTGCATGTTAGCGTGCTCTATTACAGGAGGGTTCCTGCAGCTGATTTCTACAACAGGAAGACAGACGGTCAGTGCAAAGCACTAGCAGCTGGACGTCTGGTATTTACAGTAGAAACATACTGATGCAGTTCATACATCTTTAAGAAAATTGTTGTGGATAATTTTTTTTTTAGTTTACTTATTTATAAATAAGCAGAGGCATTGTTAGGATCCTGAAACTTTGGGAGCATTGCAGCGATAGTGATTTTATTTTTTATTTTTATAAATGTTTTTTTCATCACTTTTTGCTTGAGGTGGGGTTCACTCTGGACAGGTAGCTACTCTGTCATAGATCAACACGGAGACAGGAAAAACAGCCAGGCAATACGCACTCATGATTGACAGCACTGAGAAGACCCTCCTCCCAGCTCTGATTGGTTGTTTCCAGTTACCACTGACTGGGAGCACTGGGAGAAGGCAGAGGGGCTTGATTTTTTCACAGATCATCAGTCTCGCACTCTCCTGATAATTTGTAGAGTATGACAGCAGCGATCTCAACAAATATGTAAAAAAAAATTATTTTTTAAATAAAATTTACATACGTATATATATGTCGAACACAATCCAAAGCTCAGCTGGAGCTTTAGCCCCAAATTTTCAGGTCTAACAAAGCCTTTGCAAATTTAATTTCACAGCCAACTTGGAGCAACAACTGTCCAACAAGATAAAACATTTACAAAAGAATGAACAAACATTTATCAGATTACATTACAGTGATTTATGGATAAACATTAAAGCAAATAAAGACTGTCATGCAGTCTTTGCTAAACTTGCCATCATTTGTGCTCTAAATTGTTACCAAGAGTCCAAAATGAAACTAAACCAGCAGCTTTCTCGGGTCATAAAATGTTGCACCTTCACACGACAGATCAACATCCTCCCATAATCCATTCTCTCCACACTCTGAGTAGTTTCTCAGGCCTCGGGTGTAATATCCTTCCTCACATTGGTAATACACCACAGCGCCACCGTGTGGCGTCCCATTCCACTGCATGTTAGCGTGCTCTATTACAGGAGGGTTCCTGCAGCTGATTTCTACAACAGGAAGACAGACGGTGAACAGAGCGCACTGGAAACTGGACATATGGTGTTTACAAAATTATTTACAGCCCTTGAACTCCTTTGCTTGTTGCTGTGATTTTCTGTGATAGACCAAAACAATAGTTTTTTTTAATTATAGTTTAGTTTTATTTCATTGTGAAATTTTGTTTAATTCATTTAGTTTTAATTAGCTTTTATAGAGTGTTTGCAAGTTTATATTTGTTATTACCAGTTAAATATTCTTTTAGTTTTAGTTCAGCTTCTATTAGTGATAGTAATAGTTTAAATTTTTTCATACTTTGGTTCATTTTTAGGTGCAGAATTTAAACAAATCAAAGTACTGTATTGTGATCATGTGCATATTAAAATGAATACTCAACAGAAGATACTACTTTCAAAAAATATATTCAATTAATGTTGAACAACCAACTGACTCTGGTGTTTTCTCCCAGCTTTTGCTGTCGCCGTTTTGTGGACTGAGCTCCAGCAGCAGCAGCAGCGTGGAGCACCGTAATTTGTCGACAGCTGATGTAAACTGCTTGTGTGTGGGGAAAAAACATCAATTTCACATCAGTTTGAAAAGTTACTAAAAAGATTCATAAACACAAAAATGAAGGATATTACAACTATGCTTTTAGTATATTTTAGTTTTATGAACGCACAATATAATTCCAGTTTGTTATACTTTCTTCCCATTAATTACTCTCATTTATTTCAGTTGTGATCATTTTCCTTCAGTTATAAATAATGTTCTACTTTATCTTGGTCTGTCGCATAAAATCTCAGCAAAATACAAACATACTTTTTTTGCAAGTCACTTTAAACACAAATGCTATTTTTCACAAGTCACAAATCTGAAAAACAAGGTTTTCAAATTGTTTGCTGTGCACTAATAACTAATGAACATATTAGTATCACCTTGGCAGGACAGAGAGGGCGCGTCCCATCCTCCACTGGCTGTACAAACTGATACATTTCCTTCGTCAACATTGACAAATCCACGGTCACACCTATAAACAACCTTAGAGCCCACAGTGGAAATGTTATCCCACTCCATTACAGCGTGAGGGACGGATGTGGGCTCTCCACAGTCAACCTCTACAGAGATGGACATTAATTATTTAGCAGAGAGAGAGAGGTGGAGGGGGGGAACGATCCACATGTAGGGCAACAAAATGAGCCTTTTTGAGAAAAATATTACCTTTGCAGAGAATGCCAGGCACTGTCCAGTAACCGTTATCTGCACACACTGACACATTGCTACCTTCATGATGATAAAATCCTATGTTACAGTAATAAGCTGCTGTGCTTCCAGGGGTGAAGCTGCCGTCCCACACCTGCACAGTGTGGGGCACCACAGGTGGATCTCCACACAGAGTCTCTGAGGCAGGAAATGATGCACATTTATAGCACACAAACATATCAGCAAAACGAAAAAATACATTTTATTTTAAGAAGACATATTGGAAAAAAGTAAAGCTGATCTGTTGTTACACGGCTTCATGGCAAAAACTCTTGTACAATTGGAAATGTATGGGACACCAGGCTGTGTGTTTGTGAAATTAGTCAAAGATTAGCAGCAGTAAATCAGGTTATTTAGCTGGTGGAAAAGAATGGGGGCTTCATTTTTCAAGGCCATATTATCACAATGTTATTCTTTCATTTATAAATATTTCATGAGCTAAATGTTTATTTTAGAACCAAAATATTAAGTTTGAAATGAAATATCTAGTGAGCAAACTAACATTTTAGCTCCAAACTAAATATTTAGCTCTGAGTCAGTTTAGAGCTAAAAGTTGTGACTATATATAGTTCTCATGTGCACTAATGAGAAAGATTGATTTTCTTAAATAATGAATTGGTATGTTTTGTTTCTTTGTTGATAGGATTTGAACAAATGCTCCAATAACTTATCTTTTTTTTTTTTTTACTAGTTATTCTTGATGGAACTAAAATGCAAAATAAAAAACAACCAACTAGATGTTCAGACTGTTTGCCCCCCAAAATTTCCAGGAATAACCTGAGCATAATCAAAATTTCACTTTAACCAAATGTTTGATGTTAACTAAGATAAAATTTGCTAGCTTTCTTTTTCAGGCCACAGCAAAACGTCCGCAGTCAAAAAGACTGGAAACTAAAGATTCTGAAATAAGGAAATCAATTTACTAATTTTGTGTGTTACCTTGGCATGACAAAGTTGGAGATGTCCACTGTCCGTTTTTACCACAGACTGAAACATTATGCCCTCCGTTACTATGAAAGCCCTCTGTACAGAGGTACAGCACTGTGCTGCCGGGGGACGAACTGCTGCTCCACACCTGCTCTGTGAATTCAATCAAAGGAGGATTCCCACACAAGAGCTCTATGGGGAGAACATTTACCAGAGGTATTAACACTGCAATGATAAATACAGAGCAGAACTGCAATACAGCTGACAAGGAGCCCTGACCAGACAGTGAGGGGAGCTAAGACAAACAACACAGAGAGAGAGACTACATTTCATCCAGAACCAGGATCAATGAACGTTTTAAACTGATGTTATTCATACTCTATATGTGTAAACATAAAAAGTAGGTTTGTTGATTTGTTGATGAGTTGATTTGATGTGAATTTTTTCATCACCCCGAACATAAAACACGTTGAAATAAAGGAACATGTTCTATGGTTGTTCCTGCCGACTTAGGTGCCAGTTTTTGTCTAAGAATTATAACATGGTCAAAATATTAGTTGAGCTTCATTTAATTTTATTTATAATAAGTACTAATTTTGTATGATTATGTTACACTGTTTAATTTAAACTTAATTCCTTTGATACTATTAATCTTTTTCTTATTTTTAAATGTTTTTCTTTCATCATAAAAAACAATTCTGCATCACCTTCACTGATTATCCTGTTTTTTATGTCTAAATCTTGCTTCTAGACTTTCTTCATTACAAACACAAATATATTTCCTTAGCTTTACATCTCACATCAGGTTATTATTATTATTATTATTATTATTATTATTATTATTATTATTATTATTATTATTTACCTCGTATTTTCTGGTGTGACTGTCATTTGTTCTAACATCTGTGTTACATTTAGCAGTATTAACGGTTCTCTAGGCGCAGAATCTGAACTGATTGATTGACATGAGAGACCCACAGAAAGAAAACACGCTTCTCGTTGCGTTCGCTCAAACTTCCCTTTTAAATGACTCTTTAACTGTCAGATTTCATGCAGAATTAAATGTTGCAATTTAAGAAGAGGAATCTGAGCATATTCTTGCTAAACTCCTCCCTCATCCGATGGCCGTTTCCTCAGACAGAAGAGTAATTCTGGTAGAGAGTCTTTCAGAACAGACCTGTGAGTATTTTGTGAATTTTATTGCATATTTTTTGAGAGTTTCCAGCTTTTGGGTTACGTTACAAAACAAAAGGCTTAAATTTGTGTGCTTAAAAAATTGCACAAACCTCACTTGACATAAAGAGGAAGGAGTGAGTATTTTCACACGGTGTTCTAGTTTGCTTGCCTGATGCAACAGGTAACGATTGAGTCACTGATGACCCAGGACTGACTACTGTTTATCTTCATGGACTGTAATATTAGGCCATATTTACAGTATTATTGCACATATTCATGTAGAGTTTATTTAGAAAAAGCCTCTTAAAGTTGCATCAGCTGATGTGACTGGCCTTTAATGCACAACACAGAATAAAACAACACAGATTAACAGTAACATTCACATTTTTTGTAAAAAAATAAAAAAGTCTAATTTACGGTAAAATACCAGCAGCTGTGGTTGACAGAATTTTACCGTAAATTAGAGACGTTCCTTTTTACAGTGTAAACAAAATTTTTTCTAGTGGTTCTGAATTAGCATATTTTAAACTGTGATTCTACCCCTTAACTTTTACATTTTCTCTTTAGTCTTACACAATTGTTGTATGTTTTCTTGTAATTTTGTCTTTGTAAAGAATTGTAGCTGTCTAGTTTCACTATGTCAGTAAACTGACTGACTTTACAAATATTGCTCTGTTTGTGGTTTTGTTAGTCCCTGTAGTGTAGTTTTGTAATTATTGCTCCGGATTTCTGCATGATAACCTGAGTACGGTATTAAAGTGGGGGAAAAACAGATTTGTGTAGTTTTAGACTAAAGCAGTAGCTGTTTTTACCTTCACAGACCAGGCTGGACTCGCTCCACGATCCGTCCGCTCCACACACAGAGCTGTTGTCTCCCCTCCGCCACACAAAGCCTTCCTCACAGCCAAACCTGGCAACGCCACCGTACGTGGTGAATGTGATGGACAGGAGGACCGAGTCTTCCACCAAGACAGGCGGACCACAGTCGACCACTGGGAGGGAGAGAGGTCCAAGAGCAACTTCACTTCCTGGTTTCAACCTTATCGGTTTTCAGAACGACGCTAGCAAGACAGAGACGCGGCTCGAACGGTTCTCCTTGCGTTTTGTCTCTGCAAAACCTGATTTTACCAAGCAGGAGATAACTGCAAATTCAGCTACTCAGAACTGTTATTTTGTAGAGCCACACTTCACTACAGTAACACCTTACAAGTCTTTTTGCACAACTGTGATAGAGGTTTTGACCCTTGTTTCAGGACAGAATTACCAAAGTTCAGTTGGATCAGCTGATCGACATCAATTACTAAGTTCTGCCACATTTAAGGTTGTTTTCCTGCTGTAGAGTCATCCTCCAGCTAGGGGTGCACCAATAAATCGGCACCAGTTTCCTTAATTGTAGCAGATCGGCCCGATACTTACATGTGAAGCAGATGATATCTTCCTCAGCAAAGATCTAAAAATCAGCCACTGTCCACCTGACCAATGGACCGGTCCATCAGGTCATGTCTGCATGTTTATTTATTTATTCATTGTATTTCGAACAGACAGTTTGGAGTTAATAATAGTGACCCCAATGTTGCCAGCTCAGTAACTTTCTTGCTCTATTTAGCAACATTTTAGACAAGAAACTTCAAATAGGTCTTCCTCTGCACTGATCTATCACATTGAATCTGTGGAGGTCTGCAGTTTTAATGTGACTAAATATGAAAAAGCTCAAGGGAGTACGAATCATGGTCCCACGCACTGTGAATCGGTTCCCGTTTACCTTTGCAGGCAGCTCCGCCTCTCTGCGGACGAAAAGGCTCGGCTCCATTGTGGACTCTGTATCCAATCTGGCAGCTGCAGTCGAAGCTGCCCTCAAGGTTTCTACACTGACCTCCCTCTCCACATTGCCCTGTGATCTTGCACTCGTCAATATCTGCAGAAACAAAAGCAAAGGCAACATTTTTTCAGCTATTAAAGCCACTCATTCAGACCTACACTGTGGTTTCTCGTGCGGCTGCAGCCTCCGCTCACCTCGGCAGTGGGTTCCGTCGTTTGGGATGAAGACAGCCATGTTGTTAGACGGCCTGTAGCCAGACAGGCAGGTGCAGTAGTAGCTGCCATACGTGTTGTGGCAGGTGGTGTGCTGCCCACAGATCTTACTGGCTCCTATCTGACACTCGTCTTTATCTGGAAGAACGACAAGGTTTCCCTTTTTTTTCATGGAAAATGGTGCTGTAGTCAGATGGAGACCGAATTTGAACTTTTTGGCCCAACAGCAACAAAGCTAAGCATGGAGAAAACTAACACTAAACTAACATTAAACACATAATGATCAAACATGGTGGGGGAAGGATCATCCTGTGGGCTTCCCTTTCCTTCAGGATATGGGAAGACTGGGAGGCAAATGGAATTAAATACAATTATTATTTGAGTTATTTTCCTTCAAAGTCTCAATTATGCATTATTTGTAAAAATGTGACACATAAAATCCCAGATACAGATAGATAGATAGATAGATAGATAGATAGATAGATAGATAGATAGATAGATAGATAGATAGATAGATAGATAGATAGATAGATAGATAGATAGATAGATAGATAGATAGATAGATAGATACTTTATTTTAAATTTTAAAAACTATATGAATATTATACTTTGGTCCAAATCATAAAAGATTGTATGTTCACAGTTAAAACTGCAGTATGTAACTTTTAACAGTAAGCTGTTTCTCCGCTGAGTACATGAAGTGATTGACAGCGCTAAGACCCGCCTCCTGGCTCTGATTGGCTGTTTTTAACCAGGAGCAGTGTCTTTCCTCAGCAAACGAAGCTCAGGGAATCAATTTGTTTCACAATTTATCTGTCTCATATTATACTGTAACAACATGGTGACAACACTAACAAATATGTGAAAAATAATGTTACATATCGCAGCTTTATGGCTAAAACATTGTGAAATAATTTGTGTTTCTGGATTCAAACATTATACATTACTATGATATTACCATGCTTCAAAGATGTGAACAAACTTAATAAATGTTTTCTACTGGAAGAGCTTTATGTTTGTACAAGGAGCTACTTTCTGATGTGAGGTCAGTTCATGTTCCTGAATGGAGCTAATATAAAACATTCAAATTATAGAGGCTAAAACCATAAGTCCAAATTATCCTAAAAGATCAATCAAAGGTTCAGAGAAGTTTACTTATTTACACATTTCTACTTATTCTACATTTTTAACACAATAAGTTTTATAAATTGTGAGAACAGTAAGGACAGATAATCATCAGATGTTTGACAATTCACTTTTAGATCCAAAGCTGCTCCGTGAAAATCTGATTGCACACACATTCTCTTAGCAGACAAAAGCTTATTAAGAGGAAAATACATAATCTGGTTTCACACGACAATAAATACATTTGAAAAATCGACTGTATTTTTATTTTTTCTTACCTTGACAGTGGGTTCTCCCATTTCCAACAAAGCCGTAGTTGCAGTTGCAGACTTTTCCAGAGCCGTCTGGCTTGTCCTCACATGTGGCGTTAGGGTGGCAGGTTGCGCACACATCCAGCACGGCTTGGCTCCATGCTGGGACGACTGAGAGACGGCAGAAACATCCAGTGGAGGATACATTCACCTCATTGATCTCCACCAGGAAGTGGTGTTTAACAATTTCAAACAAGTAGTGATCAGCAAATCTGAGAGAGTAAGTTTACTTACCTGACAACACGAGGAGCAGAAAAACATTCAACTCCATCATCATCATTCTTCTGTTTCTTCCATTCATCTTCTCTGAGAGTCTCCCATCGCCTGTCTTCGCTTCATCCCCATCTCCCCCCTCCTATTCTTCTTCTTTATTTTTGCACTTCCTCCTCTCGTACAGCTGTGACACTGAGAGCTCTCGATAACCGCTGCTGAGAGTGGGTGAGCTGAGGTCACATTGAAAACGACGTATTTTCTCAATGGTCTCCAGGCTGCTGCTGCTGTTGAGGCTTCATCAGTCACCACTGCTGATGATAGCTCCAGGGCTGGCTCTGGTAAACTGCACACTCATGCTGCCACAGCTGATAGTGACTATATTTGGCCTAACTAACCTGCTGGACTTTGATTAAAACCAATGATACGGTCAATTTTCTTTCTCAAAGTTAAATGGAAACTTCTGAACTATTTTTTATCTTGATGAATGTTAGTTTCTTTAAAAAGTAATTAAAAAAAAATCGGCAGTAGTGGCCTTTATTTAGCAGTAATCTGACAGAAATTGGGGAATGGACGGGAGTCGAAGTCGGGACGGCCGTGTCGAGGTCCACAGCCTCTACATACGGGGCGCCCACGCTAGCTAGCGCGACACAACACCCCTATTTCAGTTCTTAAAAATAAATTTTACCTGGCGTTATTTATTCTTTAAATAAGTTTTTTTTTTGGCTCTCGGGCCTTTGCTTGAGCGCAGGCCGAGGGGGGGGGGGGCAATGGCGCTTGGGGGGGGCACCGACGACCGGACTCGAACTCGGGAAGGCTTATACCATGACGCCACGTCATGCCCCAATTTTTTATTTAATTTTTCTTAAATTGTTGTGTAACTGGTCTAGTATATTACTTTAATTGTGTTTGCTTTAAACAGGCCTGTCAAATTTTGAACGTTTTCTTTTAGCAACTATCTCTATATTTGTTCATACCTAGGACATCTTCAGTAATAATCCACTAGTCATTTTTTGCTGTTACACCCGTTCTGATCCATTCTGTAGTGTATGTATAGAGTTAGAGGGGGGCAGTGGGAGGCGGGGAGTATGGGGGGGGGGTAAGTTGGTGAGCTGTGGGAGGGGGAGATAAGTCTGGTAAACTCCTATCTTAGCCCAGCAGGGTCCTAACTGGGGTTTTGCTGTCATACAAAGCAGTAAAATAGTCCCATCTCCCTCTGAAGGGGGGTAAGGGGGAGAGACTTCTTACACAACTTCCAAGTGCACACTTCAGGCTATAAACATTGGTCTTCTAAGTATAAAGACAGAAGATATGAACTGAAAGCTATTAAAGGATTCTTTAATTATATGTTTGTCAGGAGTTTTCGCTTGAGATTTGCTTTAATCTGAAAGTTACACTGCAAGTGTTGCTTCAGGCTGACAAAGCAAAGAGCAGTTAGGTTACATCAGCCTGGAAAAGGTGCAGCAGTTTAGATCTGTATCAATCTGATGTTAGTTTGGAAATGATAACGGAAGAAAACTTGCATAGGACTGTTTTTAGTCATACTCACCACTCTGAGGGCTTTAACACAAGAGCCACATTCACTCAACTGCACACACATCCATTTCTGTAGCTATGTATAGATTAAAACTGGTTTAGATGCCTCGACCAAGGGCACACTGACAAGTGGCAATTGGGGAAGGTGGAATCAAACTCGCAACTTTCTGACTGCTTTCTTGCCACTGAGCCACATCTGTCCAGACATTTGTTGGATGTATATAAAAAAAAACAACTAAAAATGAATTCAACTTAAGAAGGCAACTGGACTTCACCCAAAAGTTCAGGTCTCAACATGGTTGGTAGTAACAAAGAATCCACAAATTGAGCACATTTATTCAGTAGGAAAAAAATAAGTGTGTTTAACATTAAAATCACCAGAAGCTCAGTCGTTGGTACCGCTGCTGTTTGTACAGCGTCATTTTGCCAACAGGACGACACTTCTTCTTTAATATTTAGCAAGATTGGAGAATATAGAGTTCTGGGTCTTCTCTTTCACTATTTTCCTTACCATCCTGCTTACATGCATGGTGACATGATAAAAGGAGGTCCTCTTCCTGTCTGGAGCTACTTGCTGAAAGAATTGGGCATCAGTGTCACATCACAGTCCTATCCCAGGGAAACAGAAAGAAATTGATAATTTATTATAAGTCCCTAGAAGTTTTTCAACTAAAAAAAAAAAAAAACGTAAAAAAAGAAAACAAATGTTTTGGTTTCGTTACCTCCAGTTAACAGTTACTGGAGGTAGCTCTTAAACATTTTATCTGTCTTAAGTCGCTAGATAAGTTGTTTTGGGATTTTTTTTTACTCATGAAGTGCGTAAACAACAAGAATGAACAAAAAAAGACCTTAAAAATTTGATTTATTTCAGGTTAGCACACATTTGTTTATGAACTTCTGTGTAGTTCTAAAATCCTTCACCATGAACAGATCTAAAAAAAAACATGCATTTCGTTTAGTATAAAAAAAAATTCTAACAAACTTTCGAGAAGTATTTGTTTACTTCAAGACTGATCATCTAAACTAAGATTCTGTGCACGAAATCAAAATAAACATCTTTCTTTAAAGAAAAAGTACATGAAAAAAATTCTGGAAGTCAATATTAAGAAGTGTCTCAAACAGCCTATTGTGCCAGTTTAACCATTAAGTACAAATGTGCTTCATATCACAAAATGTTTCTCCTGAAAGGCAAGAAACCAGTAGAAATGGAAGTGGAACTTAAAAGTTTTTCATGCATATAAAGGTTTAACAAAGAATGATAACATGTGGTTGTTCTCATATCTGTGCATCCCTAGCTGTAGCCTAAGAAAATCCCAGAATGTTTAACAAGTATGGATACTTTTGCCAGGCTGTGTCATTGGGTTTCAGAAGCTCCTGACCAGTCATAGCACAGTGCAGGAGCAGCAGGGATTGTCTTTGTGTACTGCCTCGACCTCCTCCAGTGGTGGGGGGCCACGGACCGAAGACTCATCCTTGGACTCGGACAGCGAGCCCGTGGACGTGGACAGGAGCCTCCCGCACACCAGGTCGGCGGCGTTCCCATCCCTGACGGAGAAGTCCGTCACAGTTTTCTCCCTCAGCGACATGTCCCCGTCTTCGTCATCGTCTATCAACACAAACTCCTTAAGGTACATCGTCCCTGCTCTATGTAGACTGTGGTCCTCCACCGACTCCTCAAGAGTGTAGCCATCTACAAAGGTGATGGTGGAAGACTCTGTGAGCGACTCCTGTGGCTCTGTGGAGTTGTCCTCAGGGCCCGAGTAGATGTGGCTGCTTGAATCCAAGACCGGCGTAGAGTTTCTGTGGAACGTCTCACCTCTCACACTGAACGTTTGTTCCTTTTCGGTTCTAGGAATGAGATCCGGAGCAGACGGAACCCTGTGTGTTGTGTCACCTCGGCTCCTGAGCTGGTCTCTTCGTTTGTGAGCGTTGACTTCCACAGCGTGGCCATTCCCGGGGTACATTTTAAGAGCCACTCAGAGGCAGTCATGATAGACCTGCGCACTCCTGCTCCCTGGTGGCGGAGAGAAGGAAGTGCTGGCACTGCTGCCGCCTCCTCACGACGTCACAGATCGGTCCTGATGCAAAATACAAAGATGGAGATTCACTTCAAAGGTGTGAATATACATAAGATTAAATCTATTAATTACTTTTTAATGATATCCAAATAGTAAAAACAGGCTTTGGGATGTTTTGATAATTCTGACAAATAAGCAAAACAGAACAATGCAAAAAAAAAGAAGAAAAACCTGCCTAAAGTTTTTCAGCACTTCATTAGAGTGTGGAGAATGTAAAGATGAAGAATGACATAAAGTATTAGACTTCATTTGGAAAATATGCAGGATGTAAAAAATGACCAGAAACTTCAAAAAAGTCCAAAAAAGATAGCCAGGGGGTAATTTGAAGAAGCACAACAATTAGAAAAAAAGATAGCATTAGAAGTGAAAATCAGCATTAAAACAGTTGGTGAAATATAAAAAGAAAACATGACAGAGGCTGACAAAGGGCTAATCTGTTGTCTTAAAACCAGCTGACTTGTTCTGAAAGCTGCATGAAAACTGTTTAAAAATTATTTAATTTGGTTTTGGTTTGACAAAATTAGTATGTTGTTGTGAGACAAAGAACAATTATTCTCTGTGTTACTGCCATCACAAAAGGTTGGAGCTTTTAGGGGAGAAAAACCACAGACAGGATCAGTCTAAGAGTCTGAAGCATGGTGGCGGAGGGT
Organism: Poecilia mexicana; assembly: GCF_051168715.1. Classification (NCBI taxonomy): domain Eukaryota; kingdom Metazoa; phylum Chordata; class Actinopteri; order Cyprinodontiformes; family Poeciliidae; genus Poecilia; species Poecilia mexicana. The sequence continues at coordinate 28,645,808 of NW_028263378.1, read as the reverse complement.
CTTTACTTAACTTTACTTTCCATTATTTACCAAGAACTACTGGTTATTATGACCACAGCTGCTGTTCACACTAGTGAAACAGCGCTGGAGACAATCTATCATCTACAAATTACGTCATTGCCATATTTTATTCAGATTATTCTGTTCACGTTTCTGCTCTTTTCCACTTCCATATTAACTGGAGTAGATAATTGTAAGCAGGGGGGAGTTGTTGTACAAACCAGAGAGAGAGAGAGAACGAGCTGTCATTTGGGATAGGACTCTGGATCAAGAAATGAAGCCTGCACTGTGAAAGAAGCAGAAAATAACTTGCGTTCCCTCAGGACTGGCTCTTTGAAGACACACGCAGATGATTTTCTCTAATGCGCCCCAACAAAAGGAGGAAAATGATTGTTTCGTTCTCACTTTTTCATTCCCATCCTCAGAAAAAGTCACTGTGGATATGGGTTCACCACTAACATTAACATAAATAAACCATTCCTTATTGAGAAAAATCTCCACAGAAATTACATCTGGACACTGAGATGGCAACGGAAGAAATCTGGATTAGCTGAGTAATCTCTGGTGAACCATTAAGTGTTTATGGTCCCACGTTTTAGATCCAGTGGAGGACCTACTTTCATTTTCTCTTAAGTTAAATCTCCCATCAACTCTGACAAAGTTAATAAAGTCTTTGACAGACAAACAGGCCCAAAGCATCACAGAACATTTTTTTAACCCTTAATCATCCATCATCAGAGAAAAGTACAAAGTTCAAGTAAAAGAGACAATACCCTTGAGCAAACTTTGTATGTTTGCGTTTAAGTTGGTAGGACACAAAAGGCTTAATCACTGTGCAGAGTGTTTGGTTGCTATGGTGATATTGTGAATCCAGAATGCCACCCTTTGCAGCAAATACCTAAAAATAAGCTTCGGAGATATAAAAAAATAAAAAAATACTGCTACCTAGTGGTGGCAAGTTAAATACACATTTCATTTATTGAATTACTATTGCTGCTATTTATATTACTATAGTAATCATCTTTGTAAAAGGAAAAGTGGCTGTTATCCATCATTTTGTGGTGCACCTGTACCCCACACCTCCGTCCTAATATTAATGTCTGCATCTACAAGTACCTCCTGAAACGTGGCTGCAGTATTTTCTGAATTAGATTGGCTAGCGTGGTAAATAAACACAAAATTGAATGACGTCCTGATGAAGGACGTTTCCAGTTTCTGGCTTTATAAGTTTAATGCAGCTCACGTTGTACAACAGCTTGACAAAATGACCGTGTTACATTCTACTGATTCATATGCATGACAGAATCGGGACTCTATAAATGAATAATAACAAAATGCACGAAAACATGAGCCACTGGAACTTAGAATGGCTACCGAGCAGATAAAAGATACATAGGGCTTTAAGTGGCTGCTTAGTTTTGCTGCCGATTTTCAAAAAGAAGGGAACCGTTTTTTCACACTAACCCACAAGAACATAACAGAGCAGAAGATTGAGGCAGGTAATAATGACATTGTGTTTTTACCTGAAGCCGTCTGAGCTGCTTGCCTCCCTCTGATCCTCCGTACAGCCGGTGGAAATGACTTCTCATCTGAGCAGAAACTGGAAACAAAGACACTCCCAGCCTCCACTTAGAAACTACAACTGCTCTTTGTGGCACTGAGAACAAACCACGCCTTAAACCAAAACCACGAACATGATTGGTTACAAATATGTGTCATTTTTAATTGACTAAATATGAGTCGATTTAGTCAAGTGTTGACAATTCAAACAGCTGCATAAAGCTGCAGTATACATAACTTTTAACAAATATGTTTTTTTCCATATTTGTTAAACGTGTCACCATATTGTTACAGAATGCTACCAGACAGATAATCTATGAAAAAAAAAAAAAAAAAAGCTCCTCCATTTCCTCATGATGCTAATGCTGTCTGAAGAAATACACCGCTCCAGGTCAGAAGCAACCAATCAGGCCAGAGGAGGGTCTTAGCGCCGTCAATCATGTTCGTGTATTGAACAATATGCTAATGGTGGAGAAACAATTTACCAATCCAGAGAAACTGTTTATTTGCCATCACCGGTGGTCACACTAACCAACCTGAACATTCAGGCCAGGCAACATGAGGGTGATTGACAGCACTAAGACCCTCCTCCTGGCTCTGATTGGTTGTTTCTGCTGTGTGCACTGGGAGCACTAGGAACAGGCAGAGGAGCTCCGTTTGTTTTCACAGAATATCTGTCACGTCTAATACTCTATGGTCAAAACATATTTAAAAAATAAATAAATAAAAGTTACATACTGCAGCTTTAATGAAAACAATACAGAACTAGCTTTTACACAGAGGTCCTCTCAATAAATTCAAAAATCATTGAAATTTATTTAAGTAATTCAGATGTGTATGTTAAGCTCATACAGATTAATTACAAGATTGACATATTTTCACTGTTTATTTTGATAAAAATCAATTTCTTGAAAAATGTGAATATTTTATAGAGATAAAAAAAAAAACATTTTTACACACAAAAATGAGAGGCTACTGAAAAGTGTCTACACGTTTATGCAGTCAACATGGAGGGGCTTGGTAGGGGCTCCTTCTACATGAAATAAAATGTGAAAGCAGTGACAAGCACAACATGGCTAATGGAGCTTTATTACGGTGAATTTACGCAGACGAAATTTAATAAATTTTAGGGCCAATTTAAACATTAAACTACGTTCTAACAAAGAGTCACACTCTTTGTAAAGCTACCCTGACAGATGCATTGGAAGTCATGTTCAACCAGAAGACAGAGGAGGTCATAATTATTGCATGATCTTAGAAAAAAAATCCATTCATCCAAATCCTAAAAAAACAACAAAAAACAAAAATGTGTATATTATGAGAAAACACCTAGTAAATTGCTTTTCAACTATAATCAAATCCTCTTAGTCCGATTTGTTTGACAAAGCTTAAGACTTTTCAAAACAACTTAATTTTTTAAAACTAACACCTCTCAGCTGTGCAGCGATGCATGAAGAGCCACTCCTCTCTGTGCCACACACTGAAGGGCAGCATATAAATAATCCAAGAGGACAGACTCTCACACACATGGAAGCTGCAGACGGAAATACTGGAGTGATGAAATATTGAAAAACATTCAGTCACAGCAGGAGTGATGTTTGCTTTGACCCAATACGGTCAGCGGGTCGACACAGCACCGACAAAGTGTTCAGTGGGTCTACAAAACGTCCAGCGTAAACCGTAACCTCAATCTGACTGGAACCTGCTGAAGGGAAACTAGATAAAACATTTATTATTACTGAAACAAAGTGAAGATTCTTCTGGTGAAAAATCATCCTGTAAGCTAAGAACCAAAAGAAATCAACACAGATTTTTCCCAACAGATCTTTTAAAGAAGGAAAAAATGTGCTGATGACTGATAATAACCTGAAACATAGAATTAGAAAAAATTAGATCCTGTTTATGAGTTAGAATGACCTAGTTAAAGATTATCAGAAAACCGGTACGTAAACATTTTTGTTGACAGACGCTCTCCATCCTACGAAATCAGTCCCACCATGTGGGAGGAGCTTTGTCCCTGTAGTTGCACCTGGAAACTCAGGCCTTCATCAGCAGACTGACCCACGTTTTTGCTCGTGTCCCAGAACCTGATAGTTACGGTTCCTGCTGCTGGTGGATTCTCCTTAAACTGGGCTGTGACACAGACAGGAGCCGTGATGATTTCAACACCTGGAGGCACAACAGAGATGTGACGCGTCATTTGCCTGGCTGCAGATAAATCTGTGGTCGATAATCGGCTGCCTTCCTACCTTTGTGCTTTTCTATTTCAGCCAAGCAGACAGACAGCATCCACAGACCCGGCACTGTTCGAGACTTCAGGCCGCAGAACACAGCCGGCAGAGACAGGAGGCGATGCGGGGAGTAGTCGGTGAAGGGCCAAACACACTGAGGGCCGGCCAACAAGGGGACTCTGACCTCCATCTGCTTCATACTGTCCTTATCGTCTGGTTCCTCCTCTGAAACAGTAAAATTCACATTTATGAAAGGAAGAGTACACAAAAATCGTATGCAAGTCATAGTAGTAACATATGTTTACTCAAGTAAAAGTAAAAAGTAGTCATTCAAAAATTAAGAGTAAAAACGTTATTTGGTAAAAAGGTTACCCAAGTACTGACCAATTATTCAAACATAATATTTAAAAATTATATCAGACAGACCAAATTATAAAGTTATGTGAAAATGTTGGTATTTTAAAGAAGTATTATTATGTAAAACCGACTTGTTAGAGCTTTACCTCATGTTATAATGTCATTTGCTCATTAAAAACATACTTGTTGCCTCGATTCTTTTCTGCATGTTTGAGAAATACTTTAATCTCCAAGGCAACCATTCAGCTGTGCAGAACGCCTGCGTGGACCGAGTTCTTACTCAGAGCTGCGGTTTCCAAGCTTCTGCCTTACAGAGCAAAAAGTACAGCACAGTAAAAATACTCCTAAAGTACATTTTGTCCAAAGGGTTACACAAGTAAATGTAACTGAGTAAATGCTGAGTTTCCCCCAGTGTACTATAAGCCTGGCGGGCCACCAAGCTGTATTTGGTGGCATCGTTAGCCTGGAGGGATAACAACGCTTCCCCACCAGGCTAAGTGTTGTTTGTTTGTTTGCTTCTAAATGTAAGGTATGAATGTTTCTGAGCAGAAATCACCACAGAAGATTTCACACTAGCCTTCGTTCCTCAGCAGGTCTCTCCTGGGCTTGTGGCGCCGGTTCTGTGACAGCAGCGTTACGACGCTCTCCCACACCGGACATCCGGAACGAGACGCAGCGGACAAACAGACGTCCACCTCCACCCCTGCATCCGTCTGCTGGTATCCCTCCACCGCGACCTGCAGTGTGAAAGGACCCTTCTTCAGCTCATCGATTGGCTGAAGGGTTTTCAGGCTCTGTCGCACACGGACAAGACCTGACAACAGAAAGTTCATATTGGTGAAATACCGGCAGCAGGGAGGTGAACAGTATTCTGCAGGAGTGTCAGATAGTGTCAGTACTGCTTCTTTTTTTTTTCTTTTTTTTTTTACTGCTGACATGGGTCTGATGAAAACCTCAGCATTTACAATACCTTGCAAAAGTATTCACTCTCCTTTTATTATGATACTACCACACAATTCAATTGATTTAGTTGGATTTTCACATAATTATCCAACACAAAGTAATGGATAATTTTTATTAAATTATAAGCTAACGATATCATTTTAATAAAAAAGGCCTGACCAGTATGGCTGAAAATGAAAACCAGGTATCATTCTCTTTTTGAGTTTATTACTCATGTAAAATCTCAACAGAAACCAGATGTTTAATTGTAATGCGGCTAAACTTGAAATATAAATTGAAATGTTAAACCACGCCGTAAGGAACTGCATTTGTTCGTGTTGTTTTTGTTGTACCTGCTGGGCTGAGCCTAAAGTTGTGGTCTGTTAACAACATAAGCATTAGTCTGGAGCAGAGAACCTCCGGGAAACACAGCGGGAGGTCTCTGAATTCAGTGTCCGGATAATCCCATCCATAACCCGCTGCTCCGCAGAATCTCCTCAGCACAGTTCTGTCCAGCCTCAAAGAGCAGCACAGATACGCTAACTCAAAACGAGAACGTCCAGCAGTCCGGCTAATGTATAAAGTGTTTTATCACACTACTTACTCACCTGCAGTTGAGCACCGTGTAAACAACAGCACGCGCTCCTGTGGCGCGCGCTGCGTACAGGTGGCCTGCTCTCCGCGTCACAGCTCTGCTCAGGTATTTGATGTAAAGATACACAAAACTCGGAAGTTTGTCGCTATTCAGCGCATTTTGACGCAGCAATTTGTGAGAGCGATAAATGTACATGTAGCCTAAACATACGGAACATACAGAGAGCGAGGCAACAACACAGCTTCGAGCATTTCCCATGCTGCTCAGACTTTGTGTTTTGAACTCGGAGGTCAGACGGCGCAGGATACTGTTGAGTTCTACGGCAAGCGTCATGAGACAAACATGCTCGATTATTTAAAAAACGGCTGGAAAATAATGAATTAAAGCACTCATTTATTCTGAACTAAAAGATATTCTTCAAAATACGAAAAGTATTCCGATATATGTTGGATAATTTCAAGAGAAGGTTTTAAATTGTTAAACCTTATTATTGAAAGAGTATGTTGGACCCTTTATTGGTCAGGTCTGCAACCATTAAGGGTTAATTTGAATTTTCACAGTAGAACAAACATCCTTCTCAAAATAATAAACTCAGTCTTTATGAGTAGAATAGGTCACAAATTCCCAATGGACCTACTCCAGAGACTCATAGGGTTAGCCATTTTTATCACTCAAAATAAAGTTTGCAGATGGTCTTCAAAATAAGAGTAGGTTCCATATTATTGCTGGGCAATGTTGACCTTTTAAAATATGGCATTTAAATGAACGCTCAAAACGACACATGGAAAACGTGATTCTGTTGGCCTTTCAGATTAAAACTCACAGATACCCATCAAAATAAGAAACTTAACTTAGTCCTATATGTTGAAATGGTTGTCAAGCCATTAAAAGCCCCCAACAAAGCTCATTTTTATTCCCTTACTTCAAAACTTCAGTAAGGGAATAAATTGAAAATCAAACTAACAGGCACAAAAATATTTAAAAACTTCAAGATTTTATAGGTTATGTTATTATAGCAGAAGGAAGTTAGACAGCACTAAATGAGTTAGCATTTTTTTTAAATGACAAAATAAAACCAGAAGAATCCTTTAACTTTTATAGTACATAACATATTCCTCCAGGAAATTTTCCAGTGACACTTTGTAACACAGAGTAATCTGAAAAGCTCTTTATTCTTGAGCATTCGGACAAAAACAACATTTTCAACAACTGATTCCAATTTCTTGCAAGTTCTTAAATCTCTGATGATGAATTGTAAAACTTGTATTTAGCTGATCATCTCTTTGGGGAAAAGGTCATCAGAGTTATGACTTTATTTGTTGTTGAAAGAGACATTCGTATTAAGGCTGTCGCCATGGGGATGTTATGAAGCCGGTTCTTCGGAGTGGTTCCTGAGCAGACGGACCTGTGGCAGTCGGCTGGTCCATCCAGACTGGATCGACTGTTCTTCATCCGAACAGAAGCAGCAGAACAATGCAGACTGAATTCACGCCTATAAGCGGCACTGCAGGACGACACACGTCAAGATCAGGTTATTTAAAGAAACATTTAACACAATAACATTATCTTCATTAATTTCTTGCATAACTTTGGCTGCGTTGATGTAAATGGCATAATATTTTAAATTAACTTTATATTTTTCTTTTCAAGTATTATTTGCCTTCTAAAGGAGACAGTGCAAACTGTGTCCTGTTAGCATTTTTAAGGTCATTTATGCCTATTCAACAGGGAGTTTTGATTACATCACCCTGGCAATTTGAATAGACTTTTTTTTCATTTCCTTGTGATAAAAATCCCTTTACAATGTCACATGTTATTGTTTTCCAATAAGTTAAGAATTTTATTTGCTGTAAACCCCCAAATTTGGTGTAAATAGAATTGGAAAGAAGCCAAACACCTTTGACCCTCTTTTACTTTATAAGTAATTCTATACAGTCCTCTATTAATATTGAACACACAGATACTGCGATAACTATGAATTAGCACAATACTGTATAACCCTGTTGCTGTGTTTGACGGGATAGTTTACTAAGCTCAATAAGTTGAAAAAGGATTAGTTGGCTGATTTTAGTGGTTAGCAGTAAATATGTTTTTTTCTTTTTTTAGCAAAAATGAAAAGAAATGCTTACATCTCATAATATATGCCTGCATTTTATAACTGTGAGGCTATAAACTTTGCTTTTAATGGAACTTATCAGTTTAGTATTTTACACTAGATGCTACACAAAACCTTAAAATACATGAAAGTCAACATGTTACTCAATCTGTTACATATAAATGAGGGATTCAAAAATATCCCACCCAAGAGTTTTTAAATAAAATTTAAAAAAAAGTTGATCAGAAACAAGCCAGAAACTGCAGTGTAAAAAGAAACAGGCACCTCTCATCACTGTCCTCACAGAGCGGATGAGGTTCATCAGCTGTACTTTGATGCCTGGTTCATCACCAAACCCTCCAACGCTTTGGTCCACTCCCCAGCCGACTAACCGAGAGCGAAAACAAACACCAAACAACACAAACATATAATTCCGTTACATTCTGTTAAACTCATTAGCCTGTAATATCTAATTTAGGAAGTTAGCATAAGCTAACAAGTCGGCTACATTCAGTAGTCCTGTCCAATGACTCGAGGAATTTACAACCTAGCTACTTACTTTTACTGAGGAACCTTTCTTCGTGTAACACAGCGACAGCGTTTATACACAAGATAGCTGCTTGAATTAGAGAATACAGCGTAAATGCCATGATAAGTATACAGCAGCTAACTGCAGGCTAGCTGAAGCTATTTACCTATGACGCGGAGTACGGTGGCCGAGGATGGGAAAATGTGTCCGATTGGTCGAAGTCCGCACTCTTTATTGTTATAATACACAGAATCAAGCTTCGTTCGTATTCTGTTACAATAAATACTCCGTTTAATTACAATACTCCGCAGAAATACTCATATTTTACACTGTATTTTGTGTGTTGTAGAGCATCATTAAAGGGGCAGTAGTATGTAAAATCAACTTTTTAGCTTTACATCATGTTATTCCCTCATCAAAAACATACCTGAAGTGTTACTTTGATTCTTTCAATATTTTTGAGAAATCCTTTAATCTCCATGGCAACCATTCTGCTGTGGAAAACACCTGGGTGGACCTAGCTCCGCCTTTAAGACGCAGCTCCTCCTCTGCACTGCGGTTTCCAAGCTTCTGAGCTTCCGCCTCACATAGCAGCCCTTCCCCTGCCACTCCCCCACTGAGTGCTTTCAGACTAGCCAGTAACAATTAGCCAACACCAAGCAGAGTTTCAGAAGGAGCAGGAGTTTCTTAAAGAGACAGAGGCCCAATTTCAAGGAGCTAAATTACAAAGTTGAATTTCTTTGAAGTAATATTTGACATGAACAGCATCTTTATAACAACTGAAGGCAACATACTCGATTGTGCTATAAAATAGGACTATGTGCCCTAGAATATACACATTACTCTCCCTTTACATATGAAAACTTTTATTATTTTTAACAAAAAACAGGCAGGTTCATGAGAATAAAAATCTTTATTAGTGTTTTATGAAGTCTGCATAATATGCCACACGCCTGAGAAGCTCATGGTCAAGAAACAAAAAGAAAAAAAAAACAGAAGAAGAAAAAAAAAAAACCTGCTCTATCAATACCGCCCTCTATTGGTAAAACAATTGCGACGTCTACAGTACTGACTGGTTTGCAAAAAAAAAAGATTACTGTTAAATACACACATAATGTACTACTTTTATGCATATGCACATCTGGTCCATGTCAGTTTTGTATTGTATTTTTCTTTTTTCCACATTCATATGTTGTAGGCCAAAGATAAGAACAATGTAACACTGGACCCAAACACATGGTTCAGTTCCTCCCCGCTCCCAAAAAAAAATAAAAAAAATTCATAATGCACTAGTTGCACTTCAAGTACAATCTCTAGTGTCATATGGTAAACACATGTACATCAAATGGTGGGCCAGGGACATATTTAAACTTGCAACAACCAAGTAATGAGTTTAAGGTAGTAAGTCTTGTACAAGCTGTCCTTTAAAGACTGAACGAACACAATACGCACATCAACACATAATGTCCCAGTGTGCAGGCACATTCACTCCCATCCAGTTTAGCTGTAACATTTTAAAAGCCAATTGAGTGTGGTTAACTTGCTCGACAAAGCACCAAAAAAAAAAAAAAAAAAAAAAAAAAAGCTAGAGGAGGTCAAATGTGCTTGGACAATAATTACACACGCACAAAACAAAATGGGTAAAATAAAAATTTTTAAACATCTAAAAAACTATAACTACAAGGAACGGGATTCAAACTTTCAGTCAAATCTGGTTTTTTGAGCTTTAAACGCAGCAGATTTCTTTGGAAAACAAAAAAACAAAAAAGACTAGATATAAGCTACATATGATGTAAGGGCAGTGATTACTTTCTCTCTTTTTTCCCCCACTGAGAAAAGATATGCCACTTAGAAATTTGGGGTAAAATGTAGGAATGATCTACCCTCTCTCTCATATTAGAAATTACTGAGGTGTTGAAAATATTTGAAAATAAAAGATGAATGACGGAAAATTCATTTTTTTATTTTTATTTGTGTGTGTGTGTGTGTGTGTGTGTGTGTGTATACACACACACACACAAATGCACAAAATAAAACAAAGTAGCAAAACAACAGGGATATTGACTATGGACAGAATGAATTTACACTGATGCCTTCAAAGTTCTCCTGATGAGGCGTTTAACCGTTTCGCCTTCCAGAGCTCAAGCAGTCTCCGTGTTAGATAGAAAACAAAACAAAACAAAAACACAAAAATGTCCAAAAAGAAATATAGTTTTTGATAACTTCTGATATATTTTCTGGTCCCTGCCCAGCGTGCTCTGTAAAACCTGGCTGGAAGCTAGAAAACCAGGCGAATCGGATCGGATGCAAATCAGCTAAAGAGAACGAAGAGTGCCAAATGACGACCAAACAAAAAAAAATAAAAATACCAACTACAATAAAACTACAGCCAGTCTGATAGTGCAGTTTCTTTAGAGCTATGGAAATATTTATTTTACTAACATTCCTATACGTCTATCTTGAAGGTATGTCTTAGAACGACACACTGTGTTAGTTAAAAAAAAAAAAAAAAGAAAAGAAAAAGAAACAAATTGGGCGCCATTGTGGCAGAGGCAATTGAATCAAATTTCATAAACACATTGTGGTATTTCCTTCAGGAGAAAAACAGCCACCAAGGCCATCGTTTCTTCAATAAGCCGCCTCCCCTTGACAACAGAGAAGTCTCCCAGAGAAAAGTAAACTTAGGTTCAGAACAATGGATGTGGTGGGATGGAACAACGGAAAAAAAAAAAATATATATATATATAGATATATATATCACTTCAGCATTCAAGCAATCTTCAACACTGAGAACCTATTCACAGATATTTTTGGTATTTCCTCTACTTCCCAGACAACAACCAATATACATTTTTTTTTTATTTGTACCACAAATAGATCTAATATTAAGGATTTGGGGCAAAGCAATTTAACAAGGTGCATGACATAGGTGGGTAACAAAGTGCCAATCTCACTCTTTTTTTTTTAAATTTTCAATAAAAAAAATAAGTCTGTATGTGTGTATATGTGAGTTGAACTATGTATTGATGTTCTTCTTCTGTGTGTGTGTGTGTGTGTGTGTGTGTGTGTAAGTTAAAACGGGGATGTGGAACCGAGCCCCAAATACTACAGAGAATGTTACAAAAACAAATTCTGTTATGATTTTTTTTCCTCTGTTTTTTTCTCTCTTTTTTTTCCAGTTTGGAGTGTAGCCATCTTTGTATCAGGGTCATTTTGGGCGTTTCCTTTGCAGCTTAGGACATACTGGAGCAGCGTGCATTCGGGGTGCCCATCTGGGTGAGAACTTTGTCCAGCCACTGCAGCGGGCCGTTCAGGTGCAGCTCGATCCAGCATGGAGTGCTTGTCACGGTTTGTCGCCTGGGGGAGAAAAAAAAAAAAAAAAAAAAAAAAAAGCAGTTTTGGTCCCGAGATTTCCCAACATTCCATCTGCTAATGCTTTAGACATTTAGTGTACTAATTACTTTTCCAAAGCCACGTGTGTATCAGCATTTTAAGCACATTAGCCAGACTTTTAAAAAAAGGCGGTTAGTTTGTCAACTAGCAAAAACTAAACATCATCTTGCATAAACTGGAAAGGATTTCAGTTAGCAAATGTGCAAAGGACAATAAACAACACATCATTTAAACACTTTGGAAAACAGGTCCACTTGTTATAAATACAGGTCCTTCTCAAAAAATTAGCATATTGTGATAAAGTTCATTATTTTCCATAATGTAATGATAAAAATTAAACTTTTTAGTGCAATGAATTTTAGATTCATTGCACACCAACTGAAATATTTCTGGTCTTTTATTGTTTTAATACTGATGATTTTGGCAAACAGCTCTTGAAAACCCAAAATCCCTGTCTCAAAAAATTAGCATATCATGAAAAGGTTCTCTGAACGAGCAATTAACCTCATCATCTGAATTAACAAAGTAACTCTAAACACCTGCAAAAGATTCCTGAGGCTTTTAAAAACTCCCAGCCTGGTTCATTACTCAAAACCGCAATCATGGGTCAGACTGCTGACCTGACTGCTGTCCAGAAGGCCATCACTGACATCCTCAAGCAAGAGGGTGAGAAACAGAAAGAAATTTCTGAACGAATCGGCTGTTCCCAGAGTGCTGTATCAAGGCACCTCAGTGGGAAGGAAACGCTGCACAATGAGAAGAGGTGACCGGACCCAGAGGAAGATTGTGGAGAAGGGCCGATTCCAGACCTTGGGGGAAGCAGTGGACTGAGTCTGGAGTAGAAACATCCATAGCCACCGTGCACAGGTGTGTGCAGGAAAGGGGCTACAGGTGCTGCATTCCCCAGGTCAAAGGTCAAGCCACTTTTGAACCAGAAACAGCGGCAGAAGCGCCTGACCTGGGCTACAGAGAAGCAGCACTGGACTGTTGCTCAGTGGACCAAAGTACTTTTTTTGGATGAAAAAATTTTGCATGTCACTCGGAAATCAAGGTGCCAGACTCTGGAGGAAGACTGGGGAGAAGGAGATGCCAAAATGCCAGAAGTCCAGTGTCAAGTACCCACAGTCAGTGATGGTCTGGGTGCCATGTCAGCTGCTGGTGTTGGTCCACTGGGTTTTATCAAGGGCAGGATCAATGCAGCAGCTATCAGAAGATTTTGGAGCACTTCATGCTTCCATCTGCTGAAAAGCTTTATGGAGATGAAGATTTCATTTTTCAGCACAACCTAGCACCTGCTCACAGTGCCAAAACCACTGGTAAATGGTTTACTGGCCACAGTATTACTGTGCTCAATTGGCCTGCCAACTCTCCTGACCTGAACCCCATAGAGAATCTGTGGGATATTGTGAAGAGAAAGTTGAGAGACGCAAGATCCAAAACTCTGGATGAGCTTAAGGCTGCTATCGAAGCATCCTGGGCCTCCATAACACCTCAGCAGAGCCACAGGCTGATTGCCTCCATGCCACACCGCATTGAAGCAGTCATTTCTGCAAAAGGATTCCCGACCAAGTATTGAGTGCATAACTGAAGATAATTATTTGAAGGTTAACTTTTTTGGTATTAAAACACATTTCTTTTATTGGTCGGATGAAATATGCTAATTTTTTGAGACAGGGATTCTGGGTTTTCATGAGCTGTATGCCAAAATCATCAGTATTAAAACAATAAAAGACCTGAAATATTTCAGATGGTGTGCAATGAATCTAACAGTTTAATTTTTATCATTACATTATGGAAAATAATGAAGTTTATCACAATATGCTAATTTTTTGAGAAGGACCTGTAGAGGTATGTTTAAGGTTCTGGGTACAAAAGTAAAGAATTTATGGAATGGAAAAGGTACTGGGAGTGGTGGGTCCAGAGGTGGCAGCGGCCTGCAGCAGGATACCATTTGCTAAAGCAGCTCTAAGATTTTCCCAAAGCTATCATAACATGTATTTTCTTTAGCATTTTGTAATGTTCATTTACAGTCCAAGTCTCTAGCTAGCATCCCAGGTTAAATTTACATAAAACTAACACGCATATTTAAATCATGGCCAGAGTTTCTGCAGGTTTCAGCAAGTCACATTTAGGACTTTCAAAAGACCATTTTACTGCCAGATTTTTACATTTTAAGACCAAAGAACTAAAAATATATGCGGTGATTGTGAACTACTACTGCAAAAGAAGGGAGCCAGTGGCAAATACAAACATTGCCCAGCCAACTGGGGGTACTTTCTCTGGTCGACTATTAGCCCTGCTGGCAAGATACCAAAGGTTTAATAGTAGCTAGCTACCAAACACGACAAATATATCTGTGCATGACAGAAAAATTCAGCAAGAAAAAATAAAATACACACAAGATTATATAGTCCTGTCATGACAAAATTGTAAGACCTGTGAGTAGCGTAGTTAAGGCCACAGTGCTTGTTTGGGGTGCAGCGAATGTAGAAATGTTTACACAGATTATTGCTCAGGGTCATTTTAAATTAGCTGAACTGACTATAAGAATGTGAATACGAACTCTGGCTCCTGCATCTTATCTCGTTGTTATTGTGCTCCCATTTTAAGGCCATGTTAAGGCCTTCATTTAAGATACATGAATTGAAGACTTTCTAATGATGTGAGGACATGCTGCTTGCTAATCTTGCTAATTAACTGAAAACTCTAGCGCACACAGCAGTAGGGAATGCTAGTTGTGACGGTGCTCACCTGTACTCGGCTCCCCAGCCTTTGACGAAGCTCATCCTGATGGTGCACATCCTGGTGAGCTGGTAGACGGCCTCAAAGCCCTGGTTGACCGACTGGGCCAGCAGGGCCGCAAACTCCTGGTTGTTGAAGATTTTTAGATTACAACCTGGAGGAAGAAAGCCGTGAGAACCGGAGCGTGAGTTTTAGAGGTGACGCACAAAAAAAAGGCTTATTTCTGAATAAAGTGCCAACTACTGTTCAGCTTTTTGAGGCTTTTGTGACAGCTTGTGAATACAAAACAATAAAGAAGTTTTGAACTTACTTACATTAAAAATACATTTTAAAAGGAGGTTAATTATCATAACTGTTCAGTTTTATCTGACTAAACAGTCCGTCTTTCTCCTACATGCTGCCATTTTCAGCCTCTTACCTGGAGGAATTTTACACACTGTCGCTGGATGCCAGCCGTACCGCTGGTTGCAGTTTGGACTCTGGACAAAGATAGCGCTATCACTCAAGCACTCTGCAAACACCTCCCCTCCAATGTAGTAAAGTCTAACTCCTCTTCCTGTTAAAAAAAAAAAAAAAAATCTAAGTCATCATGCCTTACAAATAGGAAAACATGCAAATTTGTGCCCCAAAATCTAGAACTAATTTTCAAACTTCTATCTTACTTGGATACTATTGAGATAAACTTACAGAATAATTATGAAGCGAAAAAATGAAACAGATATTCTGCTGTCTAGAACCAACCTATGTGCCGCCGAGTCATCTCCACAGTGGCGTTCCTGTTGACGTTGGACAGCAGGCCGAGGCAGAAGCGCTCCGAGTTGGACGGGTCCGTGAATCCGTCCACCGTCAGCGAAGGCTGAGAAGCGTGGAAGGTCTCGCCCACGCGCTGGTTGAGCTCGTAGTACGCTATGGAGCACCAGAAGGCCGGCTCCGAGTACGTCACCGGCTGCAGGTCTGCGGGACGGGAGGCACCGCATCGGTAGTTAGCCACAGTCGTCATGGTAACACAAATGCCATTCCACAAACCGGTCACATGACCAGATGAAAAACACACAAAAAAAATTTGCTGCATTCTGCAGATATTTTTTAATTTAACCACTTAGGCCTTTTTAAAAAAGATATTAGAAATAAATTAAAAGATATAAACAAATGATTCATTTCTTTTTTAAATAAGAAAAACATTTCATTGCCTAAAATGCAATAACAATTCTTTTAGTGAATACATGACCATTTGTAGCAAAGGATGCACCTGCAGCTGTAAAGGAAATTGTTAAATTATTAGTAACTGAAATTAGTAAAGCACAAAAGGTGCTTAAGATTTTTTTGCTATCGTTACAGAATTTGAACCAGGTGAAGCTAAACCTATAACAGGGCCTGAAAGAGCTTGGAAAGAAAATGGCCAAGTCGTGTTTTAGTTGGGGTTTTTTGTGCATTGACACAGATAGATGTAAATAACTGCGATGGATGGATGATATATCATTTCTATCTCATATTTGTGACTTAAACTGAATAGTAGTCGTATTGTGGCATACTTTGTGATATCAGTAAACGCATCGTCATCTAAACAAATGACATAATATTGAACAGTGATAAAGCAGGTGGTTCACATCTCACCCATGCTGTGATTGACCGGAGACAGAGTGCTGGGAGAAAGTTCTTGTGGAGAACCTGAAGCAAAAACAGAACCAACAGAGTTTTACAGCAGATCGTCACATTGTGACAGCCTTATTCATTTATCATCATCACAATATCAAAATTGATATCTATATACTCTGCAATAAACATATCACAAAGAATCATTCACTGTTTAAGTGTCTTGCATTCGACCTCTCTACATCTGTAATATGTCTGGTGAAACTTGTCGTTTAATGCAACACAAAAGGCTTTAGGAAGTAAAGAGTCAAAAAATAATAAAAAATAAAAATCTGGTGTCAAACTCCAGTTCTCAAGGGCCGCTGTCCTGAATTTTTAAATGTGTCACAGGTACAAAACACTGGAATAAAATGGCTTAATTACATTTCATTTGCCTGCTGTCTGAATGTAGCTCATGTTAACTTTAAACTCTAAACAATTTCACATTGTCAGTGTTTGTTTACAGCAAGTCATGTCGTTACTGCAGTTCCCACCAATATTCACGTCTTTTCCTCAGATTGTGCAGCTCTAAACAGGCGGTTCTGATAATACCATGACTTCATTTCAAAACAATACCGTCCATCTAATCGGCACCAAGGGAGAAGGACGTGCTAGTCTAGGGTACCTGTGTCCATACTTTGGTTCATCTGCTGGTCGCTGGCCTCTCCATCCTCGCTGATGTAACCCGGTGGAGGCGTCTCTGTTGAGAAAAACGAAAGAAAGCCAGACGATGCTGAATTGGAGTTCGAGAGAAAAACTCTTCATCAAATGATGGCGGCAGTCAAATCCAGACAGTTCTACCTGGTATGTAGTTGTTTGGAGGTTCGATTCCTGCGGGGAAGTTTGTGTTTTCGGGTATGGAATGAGTGTAGTCGTCCAGAGGTGGCAGCTCGGACAGGATTTCTGAGTGTCTTGGCACAAGAACGGGAGGCAGCACTATGGTGGAGGATGAAACGCAGGAAGACGTGAGCTCACCGTGTTGCAAAATGTTTTTGTTTTTTTTTTACTTAAAACCAGATCTAACAGATTTCATAGGAAATAAATGAATAATTAGTTCATAAAGATTATAAGACAGACTTGGGAATATTAGCTAATTATATTAAGAATTTATTGAGATGCATTTTTTCAACTAACAGGAAGTGTTTTACTTGAAACAGGAAGTTGAACTGTGACATGTTTTGTTTTAAACTGTGGTTGGAGTTTTTTTGTTTGTTTCTCTGGTCGGTCCTCTGCAGTGTCTGTTCAGCTGCTGTATTTTTTCTCTGTTTTACTTGTTCAGAGTTTATACAGGAGTCCTAGAGCTGAATTTACTACCTCTACAATATTTTTACTACCAACACAAAATCGAGCCAATTTCGCACCGATGTGCTCAATTTTGGGAGATCTGTGATCAGTCGACATTTACGTGAAGCCAATCTCATCCTCTGATCTTTTCTACTTCAGCAAAGGTCTAAAAATCAGCCATGTTCCTCTTCTGCTCTGCAGCGAGAGGTTTGACCGATAGACCGGCCCACCAGGTCATGTCTGCAAGCTTGTAGTTATCAATAGTGACCCCACTGTTAACAACTCAGAGACTTTCTTCCTATATTTAGCGACATTTCAATCAACAAAATGGCACTGTCTAAAATCGAAATTGGCAGGTCAAACTTTTTATAGATTGATAATCTATGATCTGCGAGAAAGCTGCAATTGGCTCACTGACCCATGTAAGATGACGGCTCATGTAAAACAAAACTTTATCCCACTTACTTGAAGGTCTAACTGTGACTTTAACTTGACCAAAACCTCACGTTAAAAACAGCAAGCACTATTTTTAGTGCTTATCCTAAATATATATATATAATTTTTATTTTATTTTTTTAAAGAATACCAGTAAAATGCAATGACATTACAATTTCACAAGCTGATGTTTTTTTCTCAGAATTAGTTTGCTACTAAATGTCAACACTAGGACAACTTGATAACAAGGTTCAAGGGCATCATATTTCACCACTCATTGAAAAGTTTAAATAAACAAATATCTATGCAGCGAAATTCGGTGTTTCTGTGACCAACACACCAACTCTGTCAGATCATCGTTACAATTTGAGCAGCTGTTTAAATTAGCTAATCATCCACCGCTGTGTTCAGATGATCATTTTATAATCCCAAAATAAACATCAAGCCTGAAAACATGAAACTGTTAAGGACTGAATGTGTTGTCCTTTGTGTGGGAAACGTTTGCGGGTTTTATGGTTTTGGATCCTCACAAACAGTGGAGTTGTTTGTTGCTATGGCAACGAGTCTCCGCGTAGCTAGCAGACGCGGAAAGTGAGGGGTGGGCAATACGACTGGATTCGAGTTGTTCATTGACGGTTTTTCTGAGTTATTTCCCCTTTGCTGTGGCGCACTGCTCTAAATTAAGAAAGTTTCACTTAGTTTACGGAACCGTTCTACCGCGGCTACAGATGGCAAGGAAAAGAATCGTCTTTTTGCCTTCGCGAAATTTCCGGATGTAAACAACATGAAACGTGTCTAAATGGTATCAGTAATAATGAATGACAAACTTGTACGTAAAAGTTTTACCACTTTTACTACAATTGCAGTGGAATTTTCACTTTTGAGTATGTTCACACTGCAGTCTGTTGTTAGCGCTGCAGTTGGTGTTATTTAGCTTACTTTAGTTGCTGCGGTGTTCAGAGCAGCTCAGCTCTGAGCGCTGGCTTTAGAGTCAGCAAGGTCTGCTGCCTGTCTGCAGCTCCCATCGCGTCGCTGGTAAAACTTTAGCTCGTAGCTGAGTTTGAGTGTGCAGTTGCATCGCTTCGTTTAGCACCAAAAACCGAAACGGGGATCTGCTCCACGGTGGAGCCTCAACCCGCGCAGGAATCCACTGCTGATGAATGGTGGCTGATCCGGTCGGTCTGATTTGATCACCGTCAAGTCGTCCCAGGTCAAATTTAGATTTTTTTCCTGCATACTTTACAAAATGCCTTTCGGTCATTTCTAGTCTTTGAATCTCGGATCACCGAGCCAAAGTTGGCGAAGCGCAAAATAACTAGCTAGTCTCAACACGCTAGGCGGTTCCAACACTACGCATGCGCACAGTAGCTTGGAGTCTACCAGTGACAGCTCAGGTCCTGCCAGTATGGTAGTCATCATTTTTTATACAGATTTTCGTGAAACGAACTTAAAACAATAAGTGAGCATCAGTGGAAAATTAAAAATATTTTGAAGGGATGATGAAAAATTTACAACTACCTTTAGTTACTTCTTACTACCTTTCACTGGCCTTAATTTGAGCTCATTTAATTAACTACCTTTTGTTCTTAAATGATGAAAGTCAAAGGCCAGCATCTCCAAGATCATTTTTGAAGCTCCTGTTTCTACACACTGCACATCAGGCCAACATGTGATTGATTCTCTTAAACTGGGGTGTCAAACTCCAGTCCTCAAAGGCCGCTGTCCTGCAGTTTTTAGATGTGCCACTGGTACAAAACACTGGAATGAAATAGCTTAATTACCTCCTTCTTGTGTAGATAAGTTCTACAGAGCCTTGCTAATGACCTAATTATTCTATTCAAGTGTGGTGCAGTAGAGGCACATCTAAAAGTTGCAGTGGCCCAAAAGGACTGGAGTTTGACACCTTTGCTCTAAAACAGTGGTGCCCCAAAGTTGGTCCTGGAGGGTCAGCATCCTGCATCCTTTTAGTTCCCTCTCTGGTGGTAGTAACAACCTTTTCAGCATGTCAATGTTCTTCTTAGGCCTCTAATGAGCCATCTTTGGATCTAGGTGTGCTAAGCCAGGGAGAGAACTAAAACATCCAGAAACAAATTCCTTCCTGTGTCAAAACGCAACGCTTTACTTTGCGTTGAACGACTTAAAAAGTTGACGACTGCCTCTTCGGCTGCACTCTGTGCAGTGCTACAACCAGTCGTGTATCAGCGATTTGGCCGACAAGCGTTGCTCTCACCTGGGGTCTCCACCCTCTGGTAGTGGTAGGGGTTGATGCACACCTCGTCCTTCTTGAGGTGGAAGGCGTACTCGCAGGCCTCGATGGCACGCAGCTCATGGTGGCTGTGAAGGTCTGGCCACCGCCACAGGCGGCAGTAGATGACGTGAGGAAGGCCTTTCCTGTGCGAGACCTGCTGGCGGCCGTCTAGGGATCTGATTGGACGGCGAACAGTAACAAGGATGTTTTTAAAGTCCAATCTTAAAACGTTGTGAAACACCAAACGCGAGTTGAGGATATTCACCTGGTTTGGTCGGGGTAGCTGTATAGGCCTGACGTGTCCCACTGTTCTATCGTATTTGGTGTACTCAGTCCCCATATTTCAGAGCAATTGCTGTGTACGGGGAAGAAACACAACCAGGAAAAAAACAGAAAGAAACATTAGTATTTTTTCAGTAAGGATGTGGAAACTCTTATTGGAGTTCTGTGGCAAAATAAAGCCACCAGATTCAACTGTGGAAATGAACTTCAAGCAAAAGAAGCCTTTTGAAGGAATTGAGGAAAAATAAGAGTGATGTTAAAAATCCGTTCTCCATGTTGTGGCTTTGTATTGAACACTAAAAATAGCTTTTCTGCAGATAAATATCTCAGAACTTATGTGGAGACAAACAAAATATGGAGTTTTTGGGGGTGGAGGGGTATGGACTTAAAGGTTTTATCACTTGTGATGATAACAAAAGTGACAATAAGAACTGAGAGTGCACCAATTGTAGTTTTCTGGCCGATCGCTGATTACCGATCTTTAAAAGCCTGACCACCGATTTGGCCGGTAGTATTTTTTTTTGTTTTGGTCTGAAATGTTGGTGAATGTAACAAGAAAGTCGCTGAGTTGGCAACAGTGAGGCGACTGTTAACTGAAAACTTTATGTTTCTGGAGAAAATAGTAAAAGTACCAATCCCATCAATGTGGACAGTTTTGGGGGCATTAAACATTATCAATTGGAATTTGTTGTGACAACGATAAATCAAAACTCTTATTATGCTGACAAATTTATCCAGATAAATGAGAAACGATACGATAAATGTCCAGCAAGAAGCACACCAAATAGCACAAAACAAAGGAAATGAGAGGAGGAAAGTTAATCAAAATCATTTTAATAATAAATAAAAAAAACCTAGATTCAGAAATTCTTAAAACATTTACAGAAAGTGTCCAAAAGGGAAAGTTGACAAATGAGCTGTTGCTTCATCAGACACACAAACACCAGGGAATTCCAGGAAGCAAATCTTTCCCAAAAATGTTCCCACTGAGTTTTAGTCTGGGTCATCAAGGCCGGCCGATAAAGGGGAACGACTTCTCCTGACCTTTAACAAACCCTGCAGACGCTGTCGGCACAGCGGGAGGCAAACTGTAATATTCAGCTGAACCCAACGCTCAAATACGTCTTTGGAAATGAAGTCAAGTTAGGGAGAGAAACGGGGGAAAAAAAAAAGTTTCCAACCATTAACACGAGGAGGAAGCTCACCTCGGGATGGTGACACACTTTGTGTTGCAGTTCTGGGAGGTGATGGCTTTCTCCAGCTCATCCAGCTGACCAGTCTTCTTCAGCTTCTTTACCAGGCTTTTCACAGCTTTCTCGCACCACTTCTCCTCTTGCCCATTCTGCTCGCCGCCTCCCGCTAAACCCGGCCCGGTCGACGTCTTCTTCAGCGTCAGGAGCCTCTTCACCACAGGAGGGGTGAACGGCAAGATGGACGACATTTCGACCCGCCGAGAGCCTCGAGGAGGTTTTGGTGTGAGCTCTCGATTACCGACGAGGCAGGGGGCGCACGGCGGGGGGAGGGCGAACTTGGAGCTACAGCTTTGGGCCCTTGCTCTGAGGGGCCCTTCTGGTAATGAGTGAATCAAAGGGTGGAAGCCAACGCTAGAAGTCACTCAAAAGATTTGGACACCTTGCAGGGGAAAAAAACCAACATAAGTATTATAAATCACAAAATCAGAAAGAAAAATATTTTTCAAACCTGTTTTCAAACCCCAAAAATTTAATCAACCAATTAATTAGCCACCAGCCATATGTTCACAACCTTGATCTCATCTTTAACAAATCCAAAACACACTGTTTAAACAGGATGAGTTTGTCGAAGTGCACTGATGTACTTCACAAACAGCAGATCCAACTCAGATCTTTTCAGCAGTTGACCCGAGTCAGCTCCGATCCAAGTAAAATCGGGGGATTTGGATGAAAATCGTAGATATGTTAGTCTGGAAATAATTATATGGTTTTAACGATAAGCTGCAGCAGAGCCATAATAAATAAAAATAAACCAAAATCATTAAATCAGATCTCAACGATCAAAAAAAACAATTAGAGGCTCATCTCAAATTATAAACTATTACAGAACTGGATAATTTCGCTGGTAAGTTCTAAATTAAACCTAGTATATAAAACGGAGAGCTCCATACTGATGTCCACTGTGGTCTCTAAACTTTTCCAAGTGTAGCAACTCTCAAAAACTAGAACAGAATCACTGCAATCTGATGCTAAACAACAGATTTGGTGACCAGAACTGACCATCTAATATTAGCTCGTCACAGGCGTCCGAGCTAACTGGCTCGTAAGCTAACATAACTGCAGGACTTCCGTTTCCAAACAAGACAAATTTACGAGCCCGATAAGCAACTGAAAGAATGCTGCTAAATGACTGAAAGCGGGTAGTGTATTTTCAGAGACAAGGCCAGCCGAGCTACAAGAACCTGGTTGCCCTGAGAGGGCCAACTGTTAGCTGCCTGGGGGGGGCCTACTGGGCTCAAACCACAACACCACAATGACTAGCGTTAGCTCCCAACATTTCCAAAGAACATTTGTTAAAATAACAGGTGGCAAAGAAAAGCAGGCACATTTTAGAGATGCAAGTTCGATTAAATACTAATGCAAACTCGAGCTAAAGGAGCTGACGTTAGCTTCACGGAGCTAGCAGTCAGCTTGTTATCAAAAATCCTTTTGTTGTGATCCGCGGAAAACCCTCCTGTGCGCAACAGTCAAGTGGGGCTACTTCGGCACCTAGCGAGTTTTCCACAAAACCCATCTGATTCAGGCCCAGTGTTTTATTATTATTATTTTTAATAAACTGTTTGGCGATGTACATGCAACGTTTCTTCATTTCAGCGCAGCTACCCATCTTTTTCCTGAAAAATCCGCATCTAGGTTTGTTAGCACGAACTCTTCCAAACAGAGTTGAGGCTCCCGCTGGCTAACGGAGCAACATCAACCGCAGCTTCAAAACAACACACTCCCAAGCCGAAAAAGCAACGAAAAGCCTTTCAATAGTTACCCCAGCTTTGCAAACCAAGGCTCCGCTTCAACAGCGGCTACCGTCCGGAGACCTATAAAAACACTCATAAAAATATTTTCTGAGTACAATTCAGCAGCCAAATCATACAGGGCTCCTCTCAAGTTGCTACCAGCGCTACAGTTGCTCGTTAGCTGAGTTAGCTACACCGGAACAGGCTACAAACGTCACAGTGACGCAAGAACTCTTAATCCCTCCTGATTGGACACAGAAATGTGTTCGTTCTGTGATTTTGAGAGTTTTTGTGCCGAAATTTAGAAGTGAGGCGAAAATAACAGTGGTAACTTGATTTGACTAGTAACTTGACTAAATGTCCATTAATATACCTCAAAATTAATAGAAAGAAAGAAAGAAAGAAATATGTTAGCAAAATGAATTAAGTTGCCATGTTCAGCGCTTGTTTAATTAATACTTACTTATGACTGAGACATAACCCCAACTCATGAGGGGAGGCCGAAAATAAGATTTTTTTTAAATTGTAGTTAGTAGTTGATAGTTTTCTTTTTGACATGTTCATTGTTCTCTGGATTAACCACACCCACAATCTAAAGTCATTTTTATACAACCTCTAAAGAACATAGGAGTATTGTCACCTTCACACTAATCACCTTTTCCAAGAGCAATATTAGTTCCAACCACTTCATGTTTTTAAGGTCAACAGGTAAAATAAATATTTGTGCAGATGTATTTATATAACAATTTATTTATTAAAAAAAAAACTTAACCATTCAGGTCAAATATTAAAATTTCAAAATAAGTCTAAGTTACATTTTAACAATTTTCCTTTCATTTTTGGAATCATGTTATTTTTGACCCTTAAAGAGAGTGGATGGAGTTAAAACTGCAATATTGACTCAAGTCTCATGTCAAACTATCGGGAAAGGTACCTAATCAAATAGTTGATTCACAGGCCTCACTTTATTATGAAGTCAATTATTATGAATTCAGGATCCAGCACATGGACTCTGAAATATTTCAATAAATACTAAAATAATTTGATGGGATTTTAACAATGAACTTTTTCTTTTTTTTTAAAAAAAAAAGATTATTTTATTTCTTTATATTAATTTACATCTAGATTAAATAAATTAGCACACACATTATCCTTAATAGTTGGCTATTTTTTTGTGAATTGTGGAATTTTTTGGCATGCCATACAGCTGCTCCTAACATCTCCAGCAGCTCCGCCCCTACTTAAGTGTGCAATTAGGCTCAACTGGCTGAATCTGGTGCCTTTATAAGCTGCCTCCCCAGAATGTCCTGGTATCTGGTTCATTTTGACTTGCCTGTGGCAATGGGTGGTCAGTTATGGCTTTGTGTGGGCTTATTGGCACTGTTTTTACAAGGTAAGGAACTCCACCCAGCCCCACAATTTTGGTGTGTATTTATATGTTTATGACTTTGTTTTTTTCTTTTCCATTGACTTAATTTTTTTTTTCTCTTCCCCAGCTGGAAGCTATCTTAATCGTTGCAGAATGGGGTATAGTCTATGCAAGGATGGCTTAGAATGTATCCCCTACAACCATGTGTGTGATGGAGAGGAGGATTGCAAGGATGGTTCTGATGAACAGAACTGTGAAGCAGGATGTAGTTCTGGTATGACTCAAAGGGTTAACTGGGAGCTTACCCTTCTTTAAATGGAGCAAAAGCCTGCTCAGACTGGAATTGATATGTAGAGCTGAGAACTTGACTCATAAATTGAGTTCAAATTAACATTAACTCCTACCTGAACTATGTACTGTTCACAAATTTCTCAATTAACTCAAACTTATCACATTAACTTCTTTTCCCCTTCAAGAAGGTGGGGGAGCTATTGCTCAGTATAAACTTGAAGTTATGTAGTGGTCCTTTCCTTGTATATAACTTAGAATTTTTATTTTCCTAAAATTTGTGCATCCATAAACATCCTACATGGCTATATTGCTGGCCCAATGTGATTTGCCTTAATGCTTTCAGTGAAGTCTTGTTGCAATGAATTTTTAAAAGTGTGTGTATGTTGCCTGAAGTTCAACCAAACACCTGTTTCCAAACAGACCAGTTCCAGTGTGCCCATGGTAAGAAGTGTATAGACAAAGATCAGGTATGTGATGGTGTACCTCAGTGTCAGGACCGCTCAGATGAACAACAATGCCAGAAACACCCTGAAGACTGTGCTCACCACTGTGATGAGAAGAGCCACTGCTTGCCTGCAAACTTCATCTGTGATGGAGAGAAGGACTGTCTGGATGGCACTGATGAGGCAAACTGTGGTATGTGGCTTCTGTTTTGCTCTTTGACTCTAGGGTGGGCAGTTTTCAACTTCAGTTGTGTGTGTTGCATGGTTTTCAGAGGACCAAAAGGAAGCTGGAACAATTACAGGACCTACAGCGGCCCCTTCCGGTCAGTCTCGTCCCCTCAGATGTGGCTTGGGCTCCCAGATGTGCAAAGACAAGTCGGACTGTGTCCACTACAATCATGTCTGTGATGGAGAACCAGATTGCAGAGATGGCTCAGATGAGGAAGATTGTGTCTCAGAATGTGGAACTGGTAGGTGACCTAAACTGGCTATAATCTGCTTCAAGTAAACTCTTAAGCCACAACTGGCTGTATAGGCGCTTGCTAGACCACTACAAAAAGGCATCTAAGATAGTGGTGACTGCTACACCTTGCATTCATATTTTGGTTTTTAGCTGAGTGACTTTATAATCCTGCTACAGACCAGTTCCAATGCGCCCACGGAAGAAAATGTATTGAGAGAAGTAAAGTGTGCGACGGCGTGCCACAATGCCAGGACCGCTCTGACGAACTTGCCTGTGCCAAGCGCATGGAGGGTTGCGCTCATCTATGTGACGAAAACAGCCGCTGCGTCCCCAGCAGTTTCCTGTGTGACGGGGAGCAGGACTGTAGCGACGGCAGTGACGAGGCAACCTGTGGTATGCTCGCACGACTTCACCATTTGTGACGACGCTCCTTCGCGGTGCTCTAACATGCTACGGCCCTCCTGTAGCTGATTTGCAGTGCAGCTCTACAGAGTTTAAGTGCCTCAGTGGCCAGTGTGTTTTGGCGTCAATGCGTTGTGATGGTCATCCTGACTGTCGGGATCGCTCGGATGAGGACGGCTGCACCAAGCCACCGGTCTGCACAACCAAACATCGCTGTCCTCACAGCAAGGAGTGCTTGGTGCAGGAGTGGCTCTGTGATGGAGACCAGGACTGCAAAGATGGCTCGGATGAAAAGGTCCTGGTTAATGTGTCTTTTTTTTTTTTTTTTTTTTTTTGTCCCTCCTTCGCTCTGGAGTTGCACAAGGACTCATGATATCCCTTCTACTGTAGGATTGTCCTGTGACGCCAGTCAGCTGTGGTGCCTTCCAGTGGTCTTGTAAATCAAACACCCAGTGTATTCCTACAGTCTGGAGATGTGATAAGATTAAAGACTGTGACGATGGTAGTGATGAGACAGAATGTGAGTATATGCATATTTAACTGTACTTCAATGCATAGTTTTCTTTAAATAATGGATGACTGTAAATGATTGCTGTTTAGTTCCTAAAATTCTGACTTTTTGTTAAACTTAAACTTCCCAGGTGGCATGGGAACATGCCTCCCTCATGAGTTCCAGTGTGGCAGCCAGGAGTGTCTGGATCCAGTCCTTGTCTGTAATGACGTTACAGACTGTGCAGATGGTTCAGATGAGGGGGGCAGCTGCCATATGGCCTGTACTGCTGCTGACCGCTGTACACAGGGCTGCCACAGCACACCCCAGGGACCGGTGAGAGACCACTTAAACTGTGAAAAGGCATAAAACTGTACAGTAGTGGCTTGACTTTGTGAATCTTGTATTCTATTTATAGCGCTGTCACTGCACAGCAGGGTACAGGCTGCTGGAAGATGGTCAAATGTGCTCTGATGTAGATGAGTGTGACAACCAGGCACAAAGTGTGTGCAGTCATCTGTGTATTAATGCACCTGGGTCATACCAGTGTGAGTGCCATCCAGGCTTTATAATGGAGGCGGATGAATACCAATGCAAAATCACAGGTAAAGTATCCCAACATTGGGGGCATACGGTGAACTGGGACACTGCAACTGTTTTCTCAATGGTTGCTATATCCTGAATTCTTATGCTACAAGGCGAGTTTGTCCCAAATGTTCGTTTGAAACCTTGTGTACATTCATCAAGCTTACATGTTTTCACTCTATACCTTGTCTATTGTTGCAATCTCTTCATAGGTGAACCGTTCCTGCTGGCATCTGTCCAGACAGAGTTGTACATGTATGGTTTGCGCACCGGAAGCCTTGATGTCTTGTCTTCATCTGCCAAAAAGGCAATCTTGTCTGTAGACTATGACTGGCGGGACCAGAAGGTTTTCTGGGTTGGTGTGGACACTGAAACAATCAGGTGGTCTTCTATGGACCAGAAGACTACAGGAATTCTCACTAAAGGTTCGGGGTGACAAGAAAAACTTTTACTGGCATCTGAATCAGTTTAAAGCATAATGTAAATGCTCTTGTTAAAGGTGTCCGGGCAGACTCTGTAGCTGTAGACTGGCTTGCAAGGAACCTGTACTGGATTGATGGTGTAAATAGTCAGATTGTTGCCATCAGCCTTGCAAAAGCATCTGTCAAGTCACTGGACCAAAGCATCATCCTGGATGAAGAGTTGGACCAGCCTCGCTCTCTGACCCTGCTGCCACAAAAAGGGTTGGCTTAAAAGACTTTAGAAGTAAAAACTGTACTGAGCTGACATTCATACTTGTCCCTTTCTTAGGCTGATGTTTTGGACAGAAATTGGTAACTTGGTTAAGATTGAACGAGCTGGCATGGATGGGTCTGAGAGGAAGGCAATCGTGAACTCCAGCTTGGGCTGGCCAGGTGGCATTACAGTAGATGTCCTTTCAGAGAGGGTTTTCTGGACAGATGAACGACTGAAAGCAATTGGGTCTTCCACACTAGACGGTGACAATGTGAAGGTAAATGAAGCCAAAAGTTCTCTCAGGATTAACTAGCTTCAAAAGCCTCCCCAATAAAGTAACCTAACAAAGTTAATCAGTTTAAAGCATTTGATTATCCTTCAGATTTTCCAGCTGAAGGAGACTACCAATCCCTTTTCTGTGGCTGTATTCAATGACTTGCTTTACTGGTCTGATGCCAAGAGGAGAGTGGTGCAAGCCGTTAATAAACTCTCCGGTAAGAACAGGCAGGTTATCCTGAAGAGACCTGCCCAACCTTTTGCGATTAAGGTGAGTTTTGTCTAACTTGGAACTGGAAATGCATACTAGAACTGACCCAGATGTTCAAGACGAGCCTAACTGTCTACAGTAGTGTCCTGCTGCAATGTCTTCACCTGTTGGGTGCAAATCTTGGTTTGGTCAAAACCAGTTTCTGGTTTCCCCATTTCTAGATTATACATCCAATAATGCAGATGGACACAGAGAGCCCCTGTAAGAAGATGGCCTGTTCCCACATGTGTGTTTTGGCACCAAGACGCCAGGCTGTGTGCAAGTGTCCCAGTGGCATGTCATTGGCTGAAGATGGTCTGGTCTGTTCCAGTCTGCCCAAATCAACATTCCTGCTGTTGTTGTCACCACCTGCTGTCACAAAGGTTTGTGCTAGATGTCAGTTGTGTAGTTGCTTCAAATTCAGAATTTATATTCTATGGGAAGGGGAATGCAGAAAAGCATGGTGACTAAGTTGCCTGTAAGCTGGAACACAAGTGGTTATTTGTGTAGCACTATTCAAAGTCTTCCACAAGACTAGGGGAATATGGGGAAATTGATTCTGGTCCTGCAAACTCGGTCAGCAGCTCTCTGAAGACCTTAGCATTAGATGCTAAGGTCATGTCAAAGAAATCTTAACTAAAGACAAATTGAGTCTTAAACCAATGGAACTTCAAAATTATTTAATGACCTGCATAACTAATGTATTTCTGCAGATCTATTTTCAAGCCCAACAGGCAACAGAGTTAAAAGGCTTGCCTGACCATCTGGCAATGATGATCCCTGGCGTAAGTGACGCAAAAATCATGGACTACAGCACACATGACAACACTCTGGTCTTGACAGATGCCAACACAACTTCAGTAAAGTCCTTCAAGCTGAGAGACTTGGCCTTGGTTGCTGAAGGGCAGATTCTCAAACTGCTAGATGACCAAATCACTGCCATGGCCCTTGACTGGGTGACCCTTAATGTATACTGGAGCAGCAACAAACAGCCCCGACTGCAGGTTACGTCAAAAACCGGGGCATACACAGCCATTCTAATAAAAGATGGAATTGCTGGAGTGGGTTCCATTGCCCTTCATCCTAAAAGTGGAAAAGTTTGCTTTACCAACCTAAATCTGAAAGATGCTGGCAGCAAGGCTGCAGTAGAATGTGCTTACATGGATGGCGGAGAGCGACGAGTTGTGTGGAAAGATGCAGTTCAACCAGCATCTCTAGTCTTTTCCAGTACTGGGGACATGATCTACTGGGCTAACACAGGTACAACTACATCAGAGTAATGTTGTTTCACTTTTTTTTTATTAAATGGCCTAAATGTTTCACAGGAATGGGGAAAATCAGTTTAGTCAAGACTGATGGCTCTGGATACAAGGAACTAGAGGCTGGAGATGGGCTGACTGCTGTAGCTCTTGGTGACCTGCCAATCTGGATGACTGTTGGTGGTAATGTCAATATTGCTGGAGGGAACATGCTACCTCAAATATTTAACTTAACTTGTATATTTCTAAATGCCATGCCTGTCAATTACCCTCAGATATGACAAGACTTTGGTACAGAGAAGATCAGCAGCAAAAACTATGGTTTGAGGTCAGCACAAGAGTACTTGGCTTGAAAGCCTACAGCAAGTCTACGCAGTCTGGTAAGTGATGGCTTAATTCCAAGAGGATATGGTGATGCTTTAAAATTCTAAAGTCTAGTCTCATTCCTTTCAGGTTCCAACCAGTGTGCAGCAAACAATGGCAACTGCCAGCACCTGTGCCTTGCCACCCCAACAGGACGGATGTGCAAATGTGCCCATGACTTCGATGCAAAAGACACAAACTGCAGCCCTGATCAGAGCTGCTCAGCTGGTGGTAGAAAATGTCTGGACCAAACCTGCCTGCCAGCTGAGAAATTCTGCGACGGCCATGCTGACTGTGCCGATCACTCGGATGAAAACTGTATGTAACGTTTAAAATGGATAAGCTGTATGGCTGGCTTCAAATTTCACTAAACCTCTGCTTGAAACTGGTCTTCCTTTAAGGTGCTGGTGCCAAGCAACAGTCAGAAACAAAGGTCTCTACTTCAAATAAGAGTACACCTCCTCCTCACACTCCATCCTCGAAGAGGAACCTGAGCAAAGCTGTTGAGGTCCTGGAGGCAAAGTGCAGCCAGAATCGTTGCAGTGGGAATGGACACTGTGTGAAAATTGATGGGGTCACGACATGCAAATGTTTTGGGGACTACAGTGGAGCATCTTGTCAGGACACTGCAGCAAAAGGCATCCAGGGCCCCATTATCTATGGTGCCGCAGGTCTCTGTGGCATAGTTATCATTGCTGTGATAGCAGTGGTCCTCAAAAATGCTGCCTCAAGGTTTTTACACTTATTCTGAATTTGAAGTGTATGTATTCTTGGTGCCACAAACTTAATTGTATCCTCCTTAATACAGAGGTGGGAGACCAGATGAAACGGTGGAAACCAGCATGTCTGAACTGCAG
The DNA here is from genome assembly GCF_051168715.1 of Poecilia mexicana. Classification (NCBI taxonomy): domain Eukaryota; kingdom Metazoa; phylum Chordata; class Actinopteri; order Cyprinodontiformes; family Poeciliidae; genus Poecilia; species Poecilia mexicana. The sequence goes on along the minus strand of NW_028263378.1, from coordinate 28,614,777 downwards.
AAAAAAGTAGAAACCACAACTGGCACACAGAATACCCAGGCAACTTCAAAGAAGCAAGAGGTGACATGATGAACATGGAACCTCTTTACTTCCTGTCTTTGCAGTTCTAACTTCCTGTCATTTCTTGCAGGAACCAGTATCTTCTGTGGATTAATTCATAACTTTTTTTTTTTAATAAAGAGTTTGCATTTTCAGTTGGCTTGATGCGTCTTCAATATTTAAAACACTTTGTGCAACAAAAACAACTGACACTTAATTGTTTAGTGACACCTGCTCGGATGTGCATGAGGATGTGGTGCAATTGGCAACTTCAGTAAATTATCCGACAGTCTTACAAAGGGCTTTGATTGCTTAAAATATTAATTTCAAGTTGTGAAAAGGTAAATTGTCATACTCGAGTGTTTGAGTTCTAAAGTCCTTAAACATGCATGTAGAGCACCCCCAGAAGTGAATTCTGTGACCTAAAAGGAAGCTCTGAAATGGGAACAAGGGCTAGAATCTCTGCAGTCAAACATGGCACTAACCTGCCTGGGATTTTACTTCAATTTCAAGTGAACCAAAGTTTTACTTGTACTGTCCACTTCAAGAACGCAATGAAACAAATGGGGTGCAGACTTTGACATTTTACAAGTGGAGAGACTGCTCATGTCAAACCTTGACGCTGAGGAGCAGATGCTCACACTGAAAGCTGTCGGCTAACAGGAAGCGAAGCAAGATTTGATAACTGAGGGATAATTTGGTCTGGTAACAATTTGGCATAAGCATACTTCATTACTGCTTGACAGGGTGGGGGATATTTTTTTTGGGCCCCTTGATTAAATGTCACACCCTGCTTAAATAACAGTTTATCCCTTTGGCACTGTTTCAGTCTTTTGTTGGCTACTTCCAGTAGGGAAAAGGTCCATGTCATAAAGCTTGGAATATATCCAACTAGCTTTTAAAGCCAGCACTCTACCAGATCACCTGTGGGATGTGGTGGAACATGAGCTGCACCTCATTGATGAGCAGGAACTGCATGTCGATATGGACTAAAGTCTGCCCTAAATTTGTCAAAGGGGGTTCAAGATGTACTTGATAGTGGATATTAGGTACACCTTGCTTTACATGCAAAGTGTATTTGGAGTGGAGGGAGACAGTGTTGAACTAAAATTTGCAGGGTCATGTCTCAGCATCTGAAAACTAAGATGCTCCTTAGCTGACAGCTTTTAAAATTTGAACACATTAGATGACTGCTACCTCAGGAAAGCTTAAGTTATGAGGGAAAACACAGTGATGGTAACAGATTCTGATGGTTAGTGAGATGAAACTGCTTCTAGGAAAGCTTTGTGTGTTCCACAGTGAGGCTGTTTGAATTCCATGCATATATTTTTGTTGCAAACATCTCCATGGCACCCCAGTGTATTCAGCCCAGAATCTAGATGTTATTTAAAGTCTGGACCAAATTCTTCCTATTGTTTACACAAAAACCGCAAATCATGTTTACTTTGGCTGTGAGGCCACTTCTGGTGCGCTCATTCTCTCATTTTCCAATAAGAATTTTAAACTCTTTAATTTCAACTCATGTGTGGGTGTTAAATGATTCAGCTTCTATAGTTGGAGAGTTTATCTACAATATAATAAGGACTCCCGCCCCCCCCCTCCAGATGATGGATTGCTGCTGCGTAGCCCCCACATATGTAAACAGCCATATAAAACAGGCCCATCTCAAATGTTTAGTTCATTCTGGACATAGAAGAGGCAAGCATCGTCTTGGAGGTACTGCTGAGGTAAGCCTGAAAAGAGGATTACCTTTCGTATGACAGTGCAACACGTATTAGGAGAGACATACATTCCTTATTGGAATTAATGTCTTTTACTTTTAGGGACTTGAATGATTTGCTTGAATAGTTCTTTTTCCAGGGTATGACGACAAAACAAATATGGTTTAACAATTCCAAACCGCTTTTGTGTACAGGCTGAAACCAAAATGAAAGAAAATGAGTCAGAATATTCAAGAACATCCCAAAAACCCGTCAACATTTCAAACCTGTTATAAACTGGAAGCTTATGGAACAATGGTGTCACTGTCGTTATGTTGATAACCTGTTCATCCTGAAATATGACCAGTTCAGATATGTCAAGAGCCCAGAAATAAAATGGCACAAATGTAGTTGATGAGCGGGTGTAAACTGATGACCTGTATTGTCATACGAAGCATCCACCTACTTACATTCTACCTGTTTCTTCAAATATAGTAGAGGGGACAATGGAAGTTGCAGGGGCCGCATTTTGGGCAGCACTTATGGTGACATTTGTGACATCTAAACCGGTGAGTAGCTCTACTTCTCTGACTACCTTTTACTACTCGAAGATGCAGTATGTAACTTTTATATTTAAAAACAAAGTTTTTTTTCCCCCATATTTATTTCAACTGTCACCATGTTGTGACAGTGTAATATGAGACACATAATCTGTGAAAAACCCCCCAAATAAATCAAACTCCTCCATCTACTATAGCAGTCTGCAAAAATGCACTGCAACTGGTCAAAAACAACCAATCAGAGCCATGAGGAGGTTCTTAGTGCTGTCAATCAATCTTGTGTATGAAGTTCAGTGTGCTAGTGGTTGAGAAACAACTTGCAGTTACAGTAAAACAGTTCCACCGTCATTGGTGGCTATGCTAACTAGCCCAGCATTCATGAACACAGAGGCTAGTAGGACAAGAAAGAAGGGTTGGGGGTGATTGACATCACGAAGACCCGCCTTCTGCCTCTTATTGGTTGTTTCTAGTCTGCATCGGGAGCACTGTTAGGAGGTAGAGGAACTCCATTTTTTTACATGACACTATATATTATTGTTTTTTTGTTTTGTTTTTTAAATAAAATTTACATATTGCAGCTTTAATAAATAGGCCAATTACCTTTTTTCTATTTAAACAGGTTTGCCTACATGTGGAAGACGATTCCTCAAAATCATCAGAGTCCAGCGAGTCGATGTCATCATCGGAGGAGACCGAAGTCCAGTTCGGACCCTCACAACCGGCGCTAACAGACACGGGCCTGCAGACGGAGCTCCTGGACTCCAATCCTTCTTCATCCACAACCGACTCGGCAGCATCGCCGGTGCCTGAGGATCCACAGACCTCCACATATATAGACCCTCTACAACCCCTCCCACAGGGTCCCTGTCAGACTGCTCTCCAGGTGGACAGCTCTCTCGGCGCAGCACCCGACTCTCCGGATGCTGGCGTGGCAATAATCACGACGAAACCAAAAGGCACCGGCGCATACGAGGGCCTCCAGCGGGAAGCCACCCCACCCGCTCCTGTACAGGTCCTCACACCCACACCTCTGTCGGTTTCCACGGACACGCCCTCCACCATCCCCGAAGACACCCCTGCTACCAGTTTGGATTGTTTCACCGTGCAGCTTCTAACAGCCGAGCCGCCGCCACCTCGAGGAGACAGCATATGAGGAATTAGGCTATATGGACTTGAAGTTTTATCACAATATTTTATCGGTACTACTGTGATAACAATAAAGGTGACATTAAGAATTATTTATTATTTCATTTTAAGGAATGACATAGTCCCACCAACACAAATACGGCTCCCGAAAAACACTCATTTGTAGCGCCTTAGGGACACCAGTCACATGAATCAATGTATTTTGTATTACTAAACTTCACATTTTTTTTAATCATCCCCCCGCCCCCCAAATGTATTGGTTCTTTTATTGAACAATCAGTGGAGAAAATAGTAAAACTAACAATCCCGATGATACTGACTGACTGGGGCGGGGCTTTCAAACATTAATTGCAATTTATCGTTCGTGACACTGATAAATCAAGAAACTTACCACGATAAATGATACGATAAATGCCTCCCCCTATGAGGTATCACATCCTTGTTTATGAACGTTGTCTGATTTTACGATTTAATCAGTGGGAATTTATTTATAATGATTCTAATGTTAATGAATGCTACATAAACGCAATACAACATAGGAATTACAGTTTCTGACTGAACTGCTTTACTAGTCAAATCAATAAAAGGACACCTCAAATGTTTTATAGAGTAAAAAAAAGATGTACTTACATGTTTCAATTAATACAATAGTACAACACAGTAGAGCTTAATGGACAGCTTTCTTTACACTTAACTGCAATTTGTTAAAAATGTTAAGCATGTCCTCATGTATGGGACATTTTTCACCACCGACTACCTTGATTAAATATTAAGCAATAAATACTCAACATCTGGATTCATGACAGCTGGAACTTTGTCACACAGCATTCCACAGTCCAATAAGACTGGGAACAAGAGAACAGATCTTATTATGACCCATTACCACCAGGTCTGTCACATGCAAATATAACTGTTGGAAGTTTTAGTTTAAGAGTGAATAACCTTGAAGTCAAACACAGGTTTAAATGATTTAAGCAGGGTTTTGTTGAATGTTTATGAGAAGTCTGAGTCTGTCAACAGCGAGATCGATTTCTGAAAACAAGTTGTCATTAGAAACCCAAAGAATTCTCCAATCTTTCTGAAAACAAGAAGAAAAACTGAATTTTTTTTTTTACACTTTGTGTCAATATTTTCTTACTTAAACAATTAAATGTAGACCCGATAGCTACTAAAACATGCTACTGCTGAACGGTTGATGGTCATGGAGTCACCATCCTTCTTTCCTAATTACTCCTTCAGACTGTAATATTTTTTGGAGGGGGCTTCAACAAGTGGAAATGAGATTTCTAAGAATATTTGTTCAATATTTTTAGCAACTCAAGTTCACAGCATGAGGCATTTGGTTAGGGTTGCTTAGAGAACTCAAGTTTTAACATTGTTCTGGTTTAAATTGCATCAATTTTTCAGTTTATGCTTGGGGTTTAAAAACCTTTTAATACCAGATATTGTTTTGTAGTAACAAATGTTTTCTCCACCTGTCTGGAGCATAGAGCCCCTCCCTCACATGTTGCTGCACACTGCTGATCAGCCAGCTGCAGAACAGATCCTACATCTTTTTGCTTTTCTTTCCTGTGAATAAAAGCTGCTAGGTAATGTTGCAGATTTTGGTGTCAATAAACAAAAAGTGTAACAATTTTATTCAAGGTCATCGTACTATGAAAGTCACAAACTGACAGATTCCCACGAGAGTGTTTTGGTAAACAAAGTGACCTGATGACTGTCTCCTGGCAAGATAATGACTTCTCATGTGTACTTCATACAACCCACTTAAAAACAATAACAAAAGACAGATGAAGCTACTAGCTGAGATGTTTTTTTTTTTTTTAAAGATGGGAGTTTTATCTTCATCCAAATGGATTTAGACATAATTAACAATGTTTTAAGCCAAGCAGTTAAATAATGACGGCAAGAACAACAAGATGAAAACAGCAAATATTTTTTTAACAAGCTGTTATGATAAAGCAACAACGTCCTGCATACCTATTCCTTTTTTTTATTAGGCATTTTCCAAAACTCAAGATCTTCTGTAAAATGTCACATGACATGCATTATACAAATTACAGGTCTGTTTTTCTTTTATCCAGGGGAGATGGCACAAAGTCAGCTGTTTTCAGGCAGCTGTATTAAGCACCAGTTTATTACAGTTTAAGAGCATTCAGGTCTGTGGCTGCAAACCGTCTGTCGGTGTTAATTAGAGATTCAACAATTCCTCCATCTTTCATATTGAATGAAATGAATGGGTTCACTTGTTTTTATATTAATATGTTTAAGTTCATCAAACAAATGTCAAATGTGGAAAAGTCACTGCCTCTTGGCTTGGCTTTTAATGTGGCGCCTGGGTTCGGGGTTGGTCCTGCGACTCCGGCTCATTCTCCGTGTGCAGGTCTGAGGGCTGCTGCGGCTGCGGCTGCGGCTGCGGCTCCTGCTGCTGCTGCTGCATAAGTCCTCCATCCTGCGCTGTGTTGTAAGAGCCACATTCAGCGCATTTCATCCCCAACACGTGGAAAGGCACGGTGCAGTGGGACTGGCAGTCGTTACAAATAATCTGGAGAAAAAGAAGGACGGGGGTTAAAACATTTTAACATCTGTCACTCTATTGATACACTTAGTATTCTGCCCAATTTTGTCATGTTATGACTATTAAAGGGGCAGAATTAGGTGGTTTCCAGGCACATACTGCCGTTTTATAGAACAATTAAGTAACTACGTTACCTTCACTTGTTATGAAAATGCCATATATATCAAACACGACTTAACAGAAATTTGACTTTGTAATTTAACACCTTGAGATTGGGCCTCTGTCTCTTTAAAAGCTCCTGCTCTTTCTGGAACTTCGCCTTCAGGAAGTCATTTCAACACGGTTCCTTTATTAACCCTTTCACAATATTTTTACTAGCGTTTCACTGAGCAGAAGCTCATGTAATGAGCTTAGCAGATGCTCAGTTCCACTTGATGTTTGCTAATTGCTGCTGGCTAGTCTGAAGGAGCTGAGTGGGCGAATCATGGGGGAGGGCTACTCTGTGAGGCGGAAGCTTGGAAACTTAAAAACCAATTCAGATTTAAGACTTTTTAAGATCTTTTAAAGACAACTATCACTCAAATTTAAGACCTACATTTCCACAGAAACGTACAAACGTCACACAGCCAAGTGGTGATAAACTTACACTTACCCATGTAAGCTACCTGGCTAGCTATGGGTCGATTAGCAGCTAGTTACCGGTAGCTTCAACCTCCTTAAGTCATAGAACACAATAAATATGTCTCAAACTTTTGCCTGACAGAAAAGTCTCACAAGAGAGGGAAAAAAAAAGAATAAACCAGATTAGCCAGTCCTGGCTAGACAAAATGTAAGACCTGTGGTTAATGTAGAGGCCAACTTCTTTAAAAAAAAAAATGAATTTATGACTTTAATTAAATTAAGGCTTTAATTTATTAATTTAAGACGTTTTAAGGGTGTGCGGACACCTTGTCCCACACTTTGAAAACTTCTGATCCAGATGCTGGGAAATTTTGAAACAGTGAATGTTGTTAGAGAGCACCATTTCACAGTGTCTGTGAGATGGCAGGCTGAACGACAAATATCATTTCCTGTCGTGACTGATACATTTTTCTAAAACGTCTTTGAATGCAGTTAGTGAGTTCTTACTTTGACAGTGGCACCCTGGTACTCAGCAGGCATCGGTGACTGAGTGATCTCTTTGTCCATCAATTCCCAGTGTTCGTCCATGTTCCAGGCAGAATGCATGCAGAGAGGGCAGCGGTACGCGCTGAAACACACACACACACACACACGCACACGCGCGCACACACACACACACACACACACACACACACACACACACACACACACACACACACTGCAACACTTAACTCGAGCCAAAAAGGACAGCAATGTTTGTCAGTTTAACTTTAGACAGAAGTGATGGGAAAAAAATGTATATAAAAAAAAAAAGTTGCTCCCTGACAATCCAGAATAATGAAAAACTGCTGATGATATTAGATTAACAGCTGAATGAAGACAGCAGTAACTTATGAGCACATTTAATCTAACTAATATCAGCAGAAACAAAAAGGATTCATTCCACTTACCCTGTTCTGACCATGTCATCAAAGCACGTCCTGTGAAAAAAAGACAAAAGCTAAATGATATATCATGACAGATCCACAATCATAGAATCTGAACATATAATACAGATGTTTCCATTGTAATGACACATTCTCTGATTGCTCTGATAGAAGGAGGGCTGGCAAAACGCGCTAAAAACCAGGCTTACTTGTGTAAAAGATGGCCGCAAGGAAGAACGTGAGCGCCAATCCGGGATGTGTGAATATCCTGATTAATCAAAGAAAACATCTCAGATGCAAAGAGTGAATCTCAAAAAAAAAAAAGTAAACAAAAAGATACATTAAAACTAGATGAGTGTGTGTGTGTGTGTGTGTGTGTGTGTGTGTGTGTGTGTGTGTGTGTGTGTGTGTGATTACCTCCATACACACTGGGCAGTTCTGCCTTGATACATTCTCGACACACTGAAATGAAGAGGACAAGCTGTAAATCAAAGCAGCCATGGGAGGAAATGTGGAGCTGTAGATTCATAATAATCACCTTGTGGTTTCCTCGCAGGTCCTGGGCTAAGCACAGATTGCACTTCTGACAGTGAAAGTATTTCTCTCTGGGCCCAATCCTGCGACAGGAAAAGACAAAGTGTTTGTGTCTGAAAGTCTGGAGTTTCTGGAGTGTCTACATCACAACTTCAGGTTGAATGTTTTTGACAGATTTGACTGTATCTTTTTATCTCCATAACCTATAATGTGGAAAAAAAATCTAAAGAGTTACAATAATACTGTTTTATTTTATTGCTCACGTCACAATATGGTGGGATTGTGATCTCGCAATAAATTTAACTGTCCTGTTTATCACAAATCCATTAAGAAAATAGTGATTCTGTATTTCTGTCACAGAGTTCCTTCCTGTTTCCACAAAGACTCACCTGCATATCCCACAAGGCTGACAGTGGTACTGCTTCTTATCCTTGTCAAACAGGTGACAGATATCGCAGTAATACTCCCCAAACTGCACGTGACACTGCTGACAGTTCTTCTGAGCCTGGAGGAGCAGAAACCAACATTTTACCTTTGTTTCCCCCCTTTATTTTATGACTCGAGCTAATCATGATACAAATCTACAGGCAACAAATAGGTGTATGTAAATGTCTGACTGAAAGTTAATCATAAGGAGATTAAAAATGCTGCATGTTCCTTCAGAGAACAAGTAAAAGAATAATCTCTTTGCCCTCCTGTGTTGTGCACATGCACAAAATTTCCAAATGTAAACAATAACACTCAACATGTCTATTAGTGTCTGTCAGTCTGTCAGCTGGAATTCAAAAAAGTCCTAAACTAATTTCAAGATCCTTCCCAACTGTTTTTTTTTTCCATTGCCAGTTTGGCCAAACTTTAGATAACTAAAGTTCTGTAAAGTTTTCTGTTTTTTGTTTTTTTATTTCGATCGTTTCAAAGTCCTGCTACTGATGATAATGATTTGTTGCTGATTAAAAGATTTAGCTTGTCCCATTTGTAAAACCGATACCAAAGTATAACTTCACAAGATTTCCTCATTTTATTTTGTTTATTGTATTTTGTATAGGAGTTTTAAAAAATTACATATTCATTCTCTTGATATTACTACTTTATTCTGGTAACATTATGACTTTATTCTCATAGTGTTACAACTTTTTTGCCCTATTGCTTTTTTTTCTTCTTGTATTATTACTACTATTTTACAAGTTTATTCTTGTTTTCAACCTCATTCTCATACAACTTCATTGTCTTATTCATTGTTCTTGCAATATTATGACTTAATTCTCATGATTATGTTTTTTTTTCTTAGCCCTGCCATAATTCTCTGTGATGGTTGTACTATTTTCCAAACCTAGAATCTACTTAGATTGAATTCATCATGAAAAGCCAAATATAATAGTGTTCATACTGATAAGTGTATATAAACCTCTGACCAGCCCAATGTTCATATGAACTACTTTTATTTCTAGGGAACTGTTTTGTTTCTGTCAAGATAATTACTGTCAAAAACATAACATCAAAAGAAACTAAACACCTTCTCATTATTATTATAATTATTATTACGAACTCTCGACTTCCTTTCTAGCCTCCCAGGTGAAACACTTTGCCACAGCCGTGCCTGAGCCCCATCTTCTGTTTTTTTTTCCGTTACCTTCTGCAGGGTTTGACACTCAGAGCACAGAACCTCCTGGACCTTGAAACGGTCCATCTGGTGGTTCTCTTCCGCATCGTGGCAGAGCCGACACACGTACAGTTTCCCACAGCATGGAGCCTGCGGAACGAAAACACATCAACCTCTTACTACACTGAGGATTTACAGACTGATTTGCCCGTAAGAGTTAAAAGCTCTGATTAGGTTCAGTTAAAGACAAACTGTCCCAAATAGAAAACAAGAACAAAAACAGAAGTCTGTGTATTTTTCAATTGTGGATGTCTTGAGTGGTTAAAATAGTAATGTTGGTCTTTCAGCTTGTTTCTTCCATCCAATAGCCAAAAACCTTGCTTTAATGTTTGCTAGAGAATAATCTTATAACTCAAATAAGTATAGCAACTGGATTCCTACAATATTCAGGTAAAATTTTCTGAAATTTCCCAGACTTAAATTTCCAAAGTTCTCAGTTCTATTATCCAATTTTAAGCATAAATATAAAAATTCTAATTCAATTATAGACTGTATTTCTACCATTTCTATTTGTAGAAAAACAGTCTATGATATCAGGCTTTAACATCATCACTTTCCTAAAATAATGTCATTTTTTGGCTAAAGTGATTTTTGCAACAAAAAAACACACACATCTTTATTGACAAAATCTGATAAAGGCAAAAAAATTACTTTTGGCAAAAAAATGACTTAGGCAATTATTTTAGGAAGGTGACGATATGAAACTTCTAAAAACAGATGGTTGGGCAAACTGATCCATGAATGAATAAATGAATGAATGAGAACAACATCTTGAAATTCAAATATTTGTCCATTCTCCATTTTCTTTCCTGGAAAGTACTCAGATCAAACTCCACAGATTTAGAATAAATTTGTTTGATTGGTCTGGATCCATCTCAGCTTTAAATTTCTCCCACTCACCTTCTTACCATGTTGAAACAACATGGCCATTTTAACTTCCTTGCATTTGCTTTATTTTAGAATTTAACATGAAAATGTTATCAGTTTAAAAGAGTCCTCATGGATGGTACTGCATCTTGCAGGTCTTTTAGACCAACAATGTTTACAAGTATCAAAGTTCAGGCTGAAACATATATATTTCTGGAACAGTCTCCTTGTTTCAACTGAAATACAACCAGGAAGAGGGAAAAAAACTTTACAAATCTTCAGAAAACACAACTTCTTTAAAACAATTTATCTGCTCTGATTGAGCATGATTCACACATTATGACAGCTTGCATATGATTTGATTTGCTTACTGATTTTGTACAGTTAATCTATTCTAGTTACTACGTCATATTTACTTGTATACTGCCTGCACAGAGGCTGGGTGCAACCTATCTGTTTTAACAAACTCCTAACAGAAGTCAAGCAAAGTGTTCAAGAACAAATCCAATGGTAAAGCTGGGTAAAAAAAAGAGAGGTACATATGGCCGCTAAGCTAACGTAGCAGTTAGCACCAGTATGCTTATGAGACAATGAATGACTTCTTTAAAGGTCCTTGCTTGTAGTGAAACTTTATGACATTATAAACGATTTACTAACTGATAAGTCACTAAAACGTTATGTAATAACACACTTATAGTCAAGCAACGTTGGAATGACTGACAGGAGAGCGCTGAGATGTCAAAACAGAAAATAACTAGACAACTAAGTTTCTACTCAAGAGGTTTCTCTTTTGCTCCGGGTACCAGAAATTACTTTTTCTAAAATTTACTCACTTTCAAGAGGCAACTGCGTACATAATGCTGACAGCCGACAGAAGAAGCCATGTTTACAACTCCAACGCCTAGCTCTTCTTCGCGTGCTTTCTGTTGCCAACCCCCTTTCTTCTTCTTGACTTTTATTTCCCCCTTCAGGTACAGCTAACAAACTGACCGAAAGGCGCGTTACCTCCATCTGCTGGACGGAAAAATAGTCACCAAAACGAATAATTACTTTAGGGAAATAGTAATTTTTTCGCAAAAACAATTGCAAAATATTTAGCAATCATTTGTACATTTGTTTTCAAATGTCAGTTTTCTAACATAAAATTTGTTAATGTTTTCATCTCAATGGATGGACTTTTCTCACTACAAACTGCAAACAGACAAAAGAGCGTATTCTGACAAGTTAACAATCAGCCATGCACTCTGTAAATTTTAAGAAAGATCACCTAGAAGAAACCATTTAAGGTTTTCCATAAAAGTACTACAGCAAACATGTGGAAGAATATACTAAGATTAGATTAAACCAAATTTTTTGGCCTATTATGCAAAGTATTGTGTGTGGGGAAAAAAACCTAATACATGCACCAATGTTTTCACTTTCAAACACGGTAGTGGTATTATCATGGAGCAGGGATGATTATCTTTCTTCTACAAAGATAGATATGGATAAATACAAAGCAATACTGGAATTGAACTACTGAATTCAGAACTACTGAAGCGCTACTCCACCACCATGAGCAATTCTTGAAACGCTCTGCTTTATTGGTGGATCTCAAATGAATAAAAAAAGGAAAACAGTCTCCAGAAGTAACAATTACAGCCATTAAGTATATTGATATTGACTTGTTAAATAAGAAAAAAAAATGCTCAATTTAAGTTTTTCTCTGATACCGTATTTCTCTGGTTTCCATGGAAACGTGTTTAACTTTAACAGTTTAAGATTAATGATCAGTTACTTTATATCTCTGATCCTAACTTGTCTTGACTTATCTTAACAATGAGGGTTACATCAGTTGTAGTGCTGACAGGCTTTCCCCCCATTATCATATAATGTTCTGTTACCGTAGGGCTCCGTATGTTATCAATTGATAGCGTTCCTAAAATTACAGGACCTTCCATAATTACTGGTAACCCTAGCAAACATGCACGATACACACGAACATGTTAACATGTTCCATGCCAGAAAAACAAGTTGATCAATCAAAAACAATACAGACAGCTATTAGGTTCTTTTATAATAATCGTGTTAGATTAATATTTTTCCAAAATTTCTGTGGAAATTAAAAAAGTTTTTATGTGTCAGCTTTATAATGACTATAAAGCTCAAACCAAATTCAGTCATTAGTTGGAGCAGTAATCTGGTACAACAGCCACACCATTCCGGATGTTGAGGATGGATACTCTTTGTTGATGAGAGCAAGCAGGCGGCGCCGCTGGTGTAGTGGTATCATGCAAGATTCCCATTCTTGCGACCCGGGTTCGATTCCCGGGCGGCGCACGTGTTTTTTTGTTTTTCCTTTATAGTTTTGCTATGTTGCAGAAAACGCTTAATTTCGAAAAATATGCATAGGACACACAAATCCAACAACCGTGACTTGAAAGCGCCTTTTTTGTCTGTGGATACAAAAATAACAAATTACCATAAATCATGGGAACAATTAATTGTACAGTTTCATCTTGTGAGTGGTAACAGGGTGTGAAATTACAGTGGCCGCCATACAGATGTGATTGGAAGGCACATCTTTGTGTGGGTGAAGGAGCGTTTGATTTTAGCTTCATTTCAGCGCGCTGCTAGGCTGACGCTGCTGACGCCGTTCCTCCGCCATCTTCAACTTCCTATTGTTTGCCTCAGACGGAGAGGGGGCTGTATGCTGCGTGTGGGAGACCTGAGTTGGAGACGGATTTCTCATTGAACGGAAGATATAGCCCCTGTGCTCCTGGTCTCTCGGGTTCAGTCCAGACCTGTTGTATGTCATTGGAATAAAGCCCCCTCCGAGGACTCGACCACTGAACCCTGACGATGGACGACGAACAACCTAGAACCCTGTGAGTAACTGTGGCACTGTCTATGTCCTGGAATGCTCAGGCTTCGTCTAGTTACTGCAAATGTTTCCACGTTGTTACAATTAGGAAGCTGTAAACCTTTGTCATTTCGCTGGCAATATATTTATACTTTGTTATTATCTCACATCAAGTATGCCACACTGAAAGACTCAAAAATTAAAAAATTTCGGCGCACAAAATTAAGGTTTTATTTTCAAGTGTAAATAAACGGATCGGTAACTCACTTTAAATCGAAACTGAGTAGCTAGCTAGGCACTGCTGCAATTAGCTAAAGATGGGACATCATTTAATTTTAGTTATATAAAACATATCCGTGTTTGCATCCATTGTGGTGTCTTAAGAGAATATATAAAACGTGTGTGGACTGTAAGGAGATTTTAGAAAGTATAGTTTGAGCCACAACTTAACCCGAGGCCTGTTTGAACCGGTTAGCGAGATCTCTAGCCTAGCTAGCTGGCAGACGAGCCACGTCAACGCGCTCACAGACCGCACCGGACACCCCTGACTGCGGGGATGTCCGTTTCACCAGTCGCATGTGGAAACATAAACCAATCTTTAGTTTAATAGCGCCCCATTTTTGTTATTTTTCTTTTTATATTAGAAATTGCGGTGTCTGTGGCTACCCCGGCGAACTAGCCTTTGTTTGCTTGCTACTTCCTGTTTGACTGGGACTCAGTTCGCCCATCTCTCTGTCTTTGCTTGTAGGTATGTAGGAAATCTGTCCAGGGATGTCACCGAGCCCCTCATTCTACAGGTCTTCCAACAGATAGGACCTTGTAAGAGCTGTAAAATGATCAATGATGTAAGTGACTTTTTCCCTCCCATGGTTTGAGATCTCCTGTTCAAAATGTTGCTCACATGATGCCCATAAAATATCAAATACTAGAGGTGCACCTGAGGCCGATTTCCGACTTTGACTTTGTGCAACTTTGATCTGCTGATACCGATTTTAGCCCATTCCGTTTCATTTAGCACACCATTGTTCCCAACTCCTGATAAGTTAAAACTTTTAACAATTACATAATGCTTATTATGAGATAAATCATTGTTTTATACATGTACAAAACGGTCTCTCTGTGTATCAAAACACAGGAAAAACTTTCAGGCTATTACACACATATACTACAACTATTACTGTTTTCAGCAATTCTGTAATGAGTCATTACTAGTATGTGGAGCAGAGGGAACAATCGCCCAATGGGTGCTGGTGTTACACAGCTCCGCAGTTTGGTTTCATTTAATTTCTTATAGCCATGGTCAGCCATGCTAACTGTTAACTTAATTCTCAGTGTGTATTTCCTATAGACCTGGTGGACGCTCAACCGTGAGGTTTCCAAAACACTGGCAAGAACCATGATTTGATTTTGCAATTTCAGTGTTTCCGTTAAACAGTGTACAGCAAAAGACAAAGCACTTCATCCTAATGCCAAAACTTTATATTGAGAAATGAGTTTGTTCTAAATTGCCATATTTCCATTAAGCAAATTTATTTTCCAAATGTCAAATGGCACAATTTTAAGGTCAATGGAAAAACACAGCTACTGATAGTGAAAATAATTAATCTCTCTCAGTAACAACTTCTACACTGAGAAGCGTTGTCAATGCAGCACAGATGCGTCGGTGTGGTGCATTTACAGCTTAGAAAAACAATAGGAGTTTTTAAACATTCTGACAGGTTGATCGCCGTTCAGGGTCAAATTGGTTGTTTTCAGCGGTTGATTTCTTGGTGCATCTCTAGTATGAACTCATCACTGACACACCAGGCAGCTGTGTGGTGATGTGTTTCACACATAATTAAACTGTTAACTTATGATTAGTGTTATTTTACTATTGACAGACGGCTGGAAATGATCCATACTGCTTTGTGGAGTTCTATGATCACAGGCATGCTGCTGCCTCATTGGCAGCCATGAATGGAAGGAAAATATTGGGTAAGGTAAGCTATCGTATCTACAGGGTGAGTGGGGATGGGGAGTCGGGTCTGTGGGCTTTCCAAAACAGAAATGAAATCTAGATGAATCATACAGAACGTGTGAATCTGTTCTGTTTGTTTATGAGTGCTGCATCCAAACCTGTCAGGTTGGATCTGTCCAAAATGATTTTGATGTAAATTGAGTTGTTAAGAACAGTGAAGTAAAAGGTTAACATTTTATTCTGCAAAGGGCTTCATAAAGTTCCTAGGCGTGCTCACATTAAATTGTTTTTGTCCACCTTTAATGTAAAGTCATCTATTTTTTTTTCTTTTTTTTTTAAACACGCCCCGCCTTGTGCTCTCTGCTGTCTGCAGGAGGTCAAAGTCAACTGGGCCACAACACCATCCAGCCAGAAAAAAGACACAAGTAGTAAGTACTACAAAAAAAAAAGAAATGTTGTTGTGACCAGATTATCTGGTATTTCTGTTGTTCTGCGGAGAAACTTGATATGTGTGGAAGCCAGAAGGACTAATGTGCAAACCGTTTTGCCCTTCCAGATCACTTTCATGTCTTCGTCGGAGACCTCAGTCCAGAAATAACAACAGAAGACGTCAAAGCTGCCTTTGCCCCTTTCGGCAGGATATCGTAAGTTTGGAGCCTGAAATTGATTGTTGTTTTTTATAGAAATGGACTTTAAATGAAGGACAGAATGCTCTAACGCCAGAAAGCAGCACAGCATTTATTCTTTCCAGGCTAATATCACCTACTTGTATTTGAGATTCAAGCAAACAAACAAAATAAAAAACCAAAACACAAAATTCTTAATTTAAATTTTTTTTTAAACCCAGGGAGAGTCCAAATTACACATGCATGTTTAAACAGTATGCATAATTTGGATATATTCAAATAAACCTGTTGCAATAAATCAATATATTGCAATTTCATTCATGGACTAAAATGAATGTATAAGTGATGTAATAATAGTATAAAAACATATTAAAAATGTTTTTAAACATTTTTAATATGTTTAAAAAAAGTTAAAACCAATCTTGCTTAGACTTCATAATCTACTTAATTTCTAGTTTTGGTTGTGTGGTTTTTATTTCCGTTTTCTTTATTGTATTTGGTTATTTTTAATTTTTTTGAAAATGGTGTTAAATGTTTAGAAAATTAAAATTTATTGATCTTTGAGACGGCAAACTTTTGTTATTATACAATTATTATTACATCACTTAAAGATAGTCTCAAAACAACAATATTATCATTTATCACAATCATTTTTGGGATTTGTAATCATGACTGGCCTTTACTCAAATTCATACATCCACCCTCACAAATACTTGAATAAATGTTGGTCAACTGGTTTCTCCTTGAGCACTTATCTTTATATATTTGATCACTCTTCTTGGTAGAGTTGGGGGGATTTCATATAAACTGGTTGGGTTTGTGATAAACCTTGTACCTTTGGAAAGCCAGTTTATTCCACCTGGTGTCACACTTGTAAGGAAAATGAGTTCATATGTGGCTTATTCCCATTAAGAAACTATTAAATCCATCTTGCCATCGACAAATGTCTTATAATGTAGGCATGTGATGGTGTAGATTAGCGTCTGCCTAACCGGAAAAACAAGGTCGGTCATCAGTAGAGGCAGTCTCAGTGCTGAGAGATACAGGAATGAGATTTTGCAGCCAGTGCCAATCGTTTATCTCCACTCTCAGGGACCAAAGTGACTCACAGAGGGAGTTTTATCAGAGATTATCTCCATAATTTGGAATGACCTTAACACCATGATGCATCTCTGCTCATGTCAGAGCTTCCGCCTTCCAGATCAGCCTTTCCCCATTCGACTCCTTCAGACTAGCCAGCAAAAATGAGCAAATATCTGGAGGAACTGGAAATCTTCTGAGAGCAATACTTCTCAGTGAAACGCTGGTAAAAACATTGTTAAAGAGTTAATAGAGGAGCCATGTTGTGATGACTTCCTGAAGGCGGAGCTTCAGAATGAGCTGGAGCTTCTTAAAGAGACAGAGTTAAAATAGAAAGTAAAGTTTCTTTTAGGTTATATTTGATGTATACAGCATTTTTATAGCAAATGAAGGTAACATGTTGCATGGTTACATTTGGTACTATAATGTATAATTTTCCAACATGTGTTATGTGAAGAAAATACAATACTGGCCCTTTAAACTTCAATCTAATCCAACAAATAAAACCCATCAGAAATCGGGAGCAGATTGAGCTGTGGAGGTGTGTAACCGGTACAATCCTCATTCTCTGCTGCTCCACCCACTGATGCTGCACCTTTTGGTGAAAATGAACTTTTATTGCCAAGAAGCGTTGTTACAACAAAGAAGTAATGTTCCACGTACAGTTTTGTTGTTTTTTGTGTGTGTAACAGTGGTGTGAAGTGCCTGCTCCAGGTTTGTTAAGGGGTTGTGTTCTTTGTCAACAGGGATGCTCGCGTCGTGAAAGATATGGCTACAGGGAAATCTAAAGGCTACGGCTTTGTGTCTTTCTTCAATAAATGGGTAAGAAATCACTATTGTGTTGTTACCACTGTAGATTGTGGTTATGCAAAACTTTGTGGTAAGCAGGGTTTGGTCTGTCGTAATAAATCAATTAAATCGTATGATAAATTAAAACGAGCTCGGTTTTCCATTTGCATGATTTATAGTTTTTCTCTCTTTCTGCTTTTTGGCCTTAAATTTCATTCAATCTGGTACTAAAAAGTCTTAAATATGACTTTCTGAAACTTGCACGAACCCTGGGTGTGCAGCTCTCGTCGATAACCTGATTGTTCGTTCTTTCCAGGATGCAGAGAATGCCATTCAGCACATGGGGGGTCAGTGGTTGGGGGGCAGACAGATACGGACCAACTGGGCCACAAGAAAGCCCCCTGCTCCCAAGGCCACCTATGAGAGTTAGTGCATATTATCATACCGTTTCGGATCACCTGCTGTGTTGAACCGATGGATTATCAGTAACGTGTGACATTCGACCCACCAGATAACTCCAAGCACCTCTCCTTTGATGACGTCATGAGCCAGTCCAGCCCCAGTAACTGCACCGTGTATTGTGGTGGGGTCAGCACAGGACTCACAGGTGGGCAAACTCCACAGTTTGTCACTGCAGTTCTTTTTTTTTTTGTAGCAATTCACATTGTGAGTAAATTTGTGGATGTAATCTCTCTAGTTTACACTTTTCAGACGATGTTTTAATCGTTCTTGTTCATGTTTTTGAAAACTCATCAGATTGAGATTTTTTTAAGTGTTTGTAAATTGACTCTGGTCAAAATGAAGCTCTTCTACGCACTAATATCTCTTATTATATGCCAATAAGTTATATATTTGTGGTGAATCACAATTCAGTTGAGCCATTGAAGTTTTTCAGAATGATGAAGAGTGTTCTGTCGATCAGCTGTGATCATGATAACATAAAATTCTGCAACTTTATCCTGATCCTTAAAATGCAGGACATGTAAAGTCCAAAGAGGTATTTAAAAATACTTTTTGAATATGGATATTTAAGTTACTTTACTTTTCTCCACTAAAGGACAAGGGAAAATTTTCTCAGAATTATCACTTTTAATGTCAGATTTTTTTTTCTTTTACCAGAAGTCTTATGTTTTTTAA
This sequence comes from Poecilia mexicana, assembly GCF_051168715.1. Classification (NCBI taxonomy): domain Eukaryota; kingdom Metazoa; phylum Chordata; class Actinopteri; order Cyprinodontiformes; family Poeciliidae; genus Poecilia; species Poecilia mexicana. The sequence continues at coordinate 28,595,775 of NW_028263378.1, read as the reverse complement.
TAAGGGGACTTTTTTAGTGTCTTATGACACGATTGTAGAAAAACAGTGTCTTTAGTAAGAAGCCTTTTCAAATTTGTTGTAATACAGACTACTACAGGAGATCTTTCCTTCCTACAGCCTTCACCATTTACGATCATTCTTTGAACAATCTTGAATTAATGATTTGAAACATTTATTTCCCTTTTGAATTTGAACTCCCTTGTTTGGGAAACCAACATCTGTTCTGGTCGTTAAATTAGAGCTGCAATCCCCGGTAAAACTAGTTTAATCAAATTCATTATTAAAAAAATAAAATAAAATCAGCTCATCCTGACAAAATGCTGTTAGAAACAATATAAAAATAAACCAGGAAAACTTCAAGTTAAGCAGGTTTGCTGTCAGCCTGAGGAAATGACATCACTAACATTTTTGGGAGCATCTAAAAACTAAAACAATTTTCACCAATGAATACGGTTTATCTAGACCCCTGTTAGTGATCATGACCCTTTGACCCCCAGATCCAAGTCCTTAATGCTCCTTTCTGCTTCGTTTCCAGAGCAACTGATGAGACAGACCTTCTCTCCATTCGGACAGATTATGGAAGTCAGAGTTTTTCCAGATAAAGGCTATTCATTTGTGAGGTATGTGGAGTTAAACTGTTTCATAATCGTACCAGTCGGATCTTATACAATACTTTATTACAGCTTTTTCAAATGAGAACTAGAACAGGTTTTTCAGGTCTCTACTCCAACTTGGACCGATTAGTTGTATACAAAGCAGTGTCTCTGTTCTGACTGAGAGCATTTGGCCTTTCTGATCTCTGTGACTTCTTTGTTTTTTTTTTGTCTTTAGTGAATAAGCATTTATCCAAACAACTTTTCCACGGTTCATTTGTCCAACTGTTTTGTGTTTAGGTTTAACTCCCATGAATCAGCGGCCCATGCCATCGTCTCCGTCAATGGTTCTTCAATCGAGGGCCACATAGTGAAGTGCTACTGGGGTAAAGAGACGCCAGACATGATGAACTCCATGCAGCAGGTGTCGATGCCCCAGGTAAGGATTCTGCAGAAGAGCAGCGTCTGTTAGTGGACGAGTTGTTTTCGACAGTATGGACTGACGGTCTAAATTTACCTTGTTCCTTTGGCATAGGCAGTAATTGTTGTGGTCAATGTCTGTGTAATCAGTCAGTGTATGTGATGTTGGACACAAGCTAGTATTTACAGTAACAGGACTAGCAAGTGTGAGCCTTTCTGTTGTGGGGTTAAACTGGCTCTGGTTTTATCCGCTCCTTATTTTCCTGTCAGTTTATCTTTTTGCCCAATTTGATATCGGCATACAAGTTCAGCAATTTCATATTTATACAAACTGATATTTTTTCCTTCAGGTTTAAAAAAAAAAAAACTAAATAAAAAAAAAAACAGCATTCACAGTTTGCAGGACACTGTAATATCCTCATTACACCAGGAGGTGGCAGCATATCAGCATTACCATAAAAAATTCAAATATTTAATTCTGAAGGTTCTTCACAGCAATTGTAGTTCGACTTTGTTTCGTTTCTCGTTACCTTCTTCAGTTTACATTGGAAATTTAACAGAAACAGTGGAAAAGAAAATGTGAAAAAAAAAAAAAGACAAAAAACCCATCATGGCTCCATTGTTGCTGTTTTCCAGAACCAAAGGCTTTAGCTCCCTCCACAGTTTCTCTCAGGTTCAAGTATATATATTAGGGCTGAAACGATTCCTCGAATGATTCGAGTACCTCGATTACTAAAATTCCTCGAGGAAAATTTACCTGCCTCGAAGCTTCGTTAATTTATGTTTTAATAGTTAGCGCACCGTGTTCCGGCCGGGACTTCATTTGCGTTGCGCGGAGCTCTCACTTCCGCCTCTGAGTTGTTGACAAAAGCTAAGTCTCAGCGGCATAAAGTCCAATCTTCAAGATTGGCCCGTGGGGATTTTATGGATTGATGATAATGCCCGACTTTTTATCGTTTTTGGGGAACCAATAAGCATCCTTAAAATGACTGGGGGAATGCCTGGAGTACGGCAGCATTTCTCCTCCGGGGCTGCTGGTTGAAAGCGAACGGCGGGAAGAGCGCTGAGGTGAGCGGATAGACTGAACAGGGCGGGCGGCTGAGTAGCTGATGCTTACCGTGTAAATGTAGCTTTACCGACGAACCGCACAATAAATTTCATATCCCGGTCTGAAGAAACGGGTGGCGGAGCGCATCGTACATGGCTGGTAGATGAGTTTCTGAGTGTGACCAGTGAAGGTGTCGTAAATATCCCGTATTGCTTCCCCCCGTGTTCGTCCCCCGGTCTAACGGTTCGTCAGTCCGCTGGTCTATTTCCTCCCCTCCACCCCATCTTACGTTCGTTCATTCGCCCTCTCCTCCCACTCCAGGCGGCATTTCCCATATTTTCAAACCCAAAGCGTGGCAGGTTAGGTGGCAAGGTGAGTTTAATTAATCTATTAAACTCACTGAAGATGAATACATAAACTAAAAGCTGGATTGTAGACATTTTTTATAAGCATATTTGTGAGCCTGCCTCTTTGTTATTAAATTCAATATAATTTCAGATTTTTCTATAACTTTTCTTCTGGTTAACTTAGAAAGTGAGCTATTATTGTTACAGGTTAGTTTTCTAAACTACAAAAAAGCAACTGTTAGGGATGCTCAAATATGAAAAATTGGACTGATATTGATATCTGATAGTAACACCGGTATTATGCCAGATTTACCAATATTTCATTTTATAATTTTTTTTATCCGATTACTCGATTAATCGTAAGAATAATCGATAGATTACTCGATTACTAAAATATTCGTTTACAACAGCCCTATATATATATATATATATATATATATATATATATATATATATATATATATATATATATATATATATATATATATATATATATATATATATATATATATATATATTTAAAGGGCCAGTATCATGTAAAATAGTCTTTTTTTTTCAGCTTAATGTCTTGTTACGATATTCCTTCATTAAAAACATACCTATAGAGTGTTCTCTTGATTATGTCATGAATGTTTGAGAAATTCTTGAATCTCCCATGGCAACCATTCAGCTCTCCTACTTGGTTCCTTCAGACTAGCCTGCAGCAATTAGCAAACACGTGGTGGAACTGCACATCAGCTGAGATTATATGAGCTATTTCTCAGCTCAACGCTGGTAAAAATATTGATAAAAGGTGAATAGAGGAGCCATGATGTGATGACTTCCTGAAGGCATAGTTTCAATGAGCAAAGAGATTCTTAGAGACATACGCCCTATTTCAAGGCGTTAAATTATGAAGTAACATTTCTTTTAAGTCATATTTTATATACATTTAGAATCATAACAACTGTAGGTAACATAGTTACTTGACTGTTCTATAAAACAACAGTAAGTGGCTGGAAAATGCATAATACTGCTCCTTTAGCGTAAATACAGTCGGACGAGTTGATGAAACAAAAGATTGCTCTAAACCTAAATCTGCTACATGTGTCAATTCAGGGTTTAAATCAATTGGGTTGACTTTGTTTTGTTGTTGGATGTAATTCTGAATCAAACTGCATTTGAATTGGGTTAAATAAGACAACCTTGGCTTGAACTAGACTGGATATAAATTTGACTCATTTGTCCTGTAAATGGCTTGAGATGCTTGTTATAAATTACAGCCACATATTCTTGAATTCTCACTGGCTATGAAGAGAAAATGTGTTTCAGTTGTAATAGAAAACCCTTACAGGGCTCCAATTTAGAGGTTTTAATTGTTTTTTCTGAAGTAACAAAATATAAACAGAAATGTACAAGATTTCTCAGCACATTTTGCACATTTTTGTACTTCCATGTGTTTCTACTGCTCCTAAAACATCCCAACTGCTTACAAAAACACTCCGCCAGCTTTTGGCAACAAGTTAATGTTGTTTGGTGCCATTTCAAAAACCTGCAGGATGTACCATCACAAATCAGCAGACACTGCTCCTCCCCTAGCAACAACCCCATCAGCTAGCAACCCTAGCTGAGCCCCAGCATGTTTGGTCAGCAGGTTTTACCTGTTTTATGAGCAGGAAACTTGCTCTTCAGAAATTGCATGCTTGTTGGTTGTGCAGGAGATTCTACTTCTGTGTTTTTCAGATTTATTTTTTTGGTGGGTTATTGATTCACTGCCAACATACCATTGCTAACTAGCTAGCTGTTTTTGTGTGTCTCAAGGATAAGTGCAAATGTACACTGCTAAAAAAAATAAAGGGAACACTCAAATAACACATCCTAGATCTGAATGAATGAAATATTCTCATTGAATACTTTGTTCTGTACAAAGTTGAATGTGCTGACAACACAAAAATCATCAATGGAAATCAAATTTATTAACCAATGGAGGCCTGGATTTGGAGCCACACACAAAATTAAAGTGAAATGTACCCTTTATTTTTTTGAGCAGTATATTTTCAGGTGTCTGGACAAAGTTTGTACATTTCTGTGGTGGTATGTGTATTGATGTCTATTCATTATTGCCTCAAAAAGATCTCAAACTTGTGAAGTGTGTGGATGTTTGGAGTGCTGCAGAAATCCGTACTCAAGACGTCCTTGTCCGCTTTTAACCCCTGAAGCAGAACAAGATCGGCTTCGCCGCAGCCCAGCCCTACAACCACTGGGGCCAGTGGTACGGCAACGGGCCCCAGATCAGCCAGTACGTCCCCAATGGGTGGCAGGTCCCCACCTACAGTGTGTACGGCCAGGCCTGGAACCAGCAGGGCTTTAAGTAAGTAGCACGGTGGGCAGCGGGGGCTGCTCTTCACCGCCTTCTCCTACTTCAGCAACCACAGGACTTCACCTTCAAGCAAGAACCAGCTCTGGCCACAAGAGGGAGCAGTATCACCCGACACCTTCCCTGCTCCCTCTTGACTTCCCTTCCTCACCTTTTTTAGAAGATTAAGAAACGAGCACACACCTCGACCCCCTTCTGAACTGAGATCTAACCCGCCTCAACACGTCCGTGTTGTAGCCCTGCTCCCTGTGGACAGCTCATTACTTTCTGTTTCAACAAGTTTATTTCAAAAATGTTTCAGTTCCAGTTTTGTCCCCCCCCCTCGTCCCCACGACTAAATTCTAAAAAAGCAGCTTAAAAATAGAAATGAAAAATGATTTATCATGCAACTTGATGAGAGTTTAAAAATAATTCTTGTTAGTCAGGACTGTCCTTTAAAGCTGTTGTTGATGTTTATGTCCATTCATACCATTCATTTCTTTATTTCATTGCTCTGTTTGTTTTGCTTTTCCCTGACTTGGTCTGAATATGAATGTCATGGAGTTTTGTGTTTTTAGATGTCCTATGTGCAGTGCTATGTGCACTCGACAATAATAAAGGAGAAGCTGAAAGTCTAAGCTTGTATTAATTGATCCCACTCGAAGGTGAATAGAATTATTTAAGTTCCTGTGAAAATCTGTTTCCACTTGAAACTTGAAGGTAAAAATCTCTTGAACGTTTAATAATAGCTTTACTTTCTGGTTGATGGGATTTAATCTGATCTTGTTTGAGTGAGGCGGGCCAGCTGAAGACTTCCTCATGGTGTGAAAAGAGGCCATGTTTGTCAGGGCGGCGGAGATGGGATGGATTTAGTTTGGCGTCTTAAAGCTGTAGTTTGCAACTTCTGTAAAAATATTTATTAAAACTGTCAATATGTTGTGACAGTGTAATATGAAATGGATAATCTGTGAAAAGAAATGATCTCCACTTCCTCCCAGAGCTATAAATTCACCTGACCAAAAACTACCAATTGGAGCAAGGAGGCGCTGTCAATCAACTTAATGTATCCACTGCTATATATATATATATATATATATATATATATATATATATATATATATATTTAAAGATTACCTCATACCGTACTGCAACGACATAGCGACAGTTTAAAAAAACATAAAAAATCTATTTCTTATAAAGGTTGCATTTTACAGCTTTAAGCCTGTTTGCTTTTGGTCTGCTTGTCCACCCATCCAAATTAAACCTTCTCTTTCTGTACTTCTGTTGAATTTTGTTACAAGCTATTTTTTTTGTTTACTTTTTTATTTTTATTAATCCAGCCTTCCTCATCTTCACCTTCCTGTCTCTAGCCTGTTTTAAATTCCAGTAATTCTTGTGCACAGCGTCCTTTTAGCTCCCTTTCACCTCGTCTCTTCTAACCTGCTGGCATTTTGTCTTTCTCTGCCTCTCTCTCTCTCTGTTCCTCTTCTTTTGCAGTCACTTACCGGCCAGTGCTGGGTGGACTGGCATGAGCGCCATCAGTAACGGTGGGGTAATGGAGCCCACACAGGGATTGAATGGGAGTATGCTAGCCAACCAGCCCGGTATGGGAGCCACAGGATACCCCACGCACTGATAGGTGGGCAGGGCGGGAGGTTTGTCAGCGATTCGGCCCGTTTGATTGGCTGCACGGTGCCCTGTGTGTGGGCGGGGGATGTTTAGACTCCGCCTTCCCGGTTTGCGGCAGGACTTAAAGACTCTTAACGGGATGTGGAACCTAACGGGGGAAGGTCGACATCTGTGAAATGTAAATGATTCTCATTGGTGGGAACGGGTGAGGGAGGGGAGGGGTAATGGGAGCCGGGGAGCGCCCACTAGTGGTGGGGAAAGACTGGCCAGGGCTCTTACCTTTTTAAGTTAACTGTAAATGAGTACAAAAATGTAAAGAAGAAACTTTTGAAATGTTTTTTTTGTCTCCCCCCCCTCCCCCCCCAGGGTTTTACAAATTAATCCATTTTCTCATATTTTCTTTGACGGCCACTAAAAGGTGGATTAAAAAAAAAAAAAAAAAATTCTTCTTGCGTTGGAATCCACCCACTCTAATTTGTGAACTGAGTTATTTGAGATTTTTTTTTTAATTATTGGATAAAAATCAATTGCAGGGATTGTTACCACTGCTGTTTCTCCGTAAGGGCAGGTAAATATTGCACAGCTTCCCCCCCCCCTCGTACTCAGCAGACACATTTGGTTTCAAGGAGCGTTTCCTTTCTGCATTCCTTTTCTCTTCCTCCTATTTTTTTCTGACAGCCTCAAATCCTTCTCGCCATGTGTAAATAACCATCTGTTGATTCATTTGGAAACGATGTATGTATAAAAAAAAAAAAAAAAGGAGAAAAAAAAAACAATTGCTACTGTTGACTGTGGGTGCTTTGCTTTCAGTTCGGTTTTGATAATTCAACAGTTAACGGCAACATTGTACGTAGCAGAGTGGCGCTATTTAAATGTGACACTGGTACAGTGAACACAATTCTTCCTGGCAGGGATAAGACGGCATTGCCATGCAGTGCATACTTAAATCTAACAGAGTTCAAATGTTAAAAGGTGAATATGTATGTTTGAAGTTGATTTTTTTTTTTTTTAAATATCTATTGAAACGCCAGTATTTTATATTGAAACTGAGTGGATTCAACCTTTACTCTCGCTCATTTTGCCAGAGAATTGGGGAGGCCTACATCGTAACTGTTGCCTTATAGAGCTGGTTTCTTTTAGCTGACGAAACACTTTTTAATTAGGCAGTGCCTACAGACATTTTCAAGCCCTATATATATTTTTTTGGTTTTGTTTAGAAGGTTGTTCAGCCCTGATAACTGTTGACTCTGCTACTGTAATCAATGTTTTCTCTTTTTTTTTCTTTGCTTTGTCCAATTAAAATGCTAATGCACACATACCACATGCTTGCTTTGTTTTTTTTCTCCAAGAGAATGATTATCCATGAACAAAAATCAATTAGCACTTATTTTCCTATTTTATTTATTCCCCACTTTTCCACCTTTTTAACTGAATGAACAGATGAGCGGCACCATCGCCGTTCAAAATTCGAAACAGAAATCTCAAAAGCATTTGGAACCTTTAAATTGCTTCATTTGTCCAAACCGAACTTGGTTGGGATTTTCTGTGATAGACCAACACAAGCTGATTCAGAAATGAACAATTAAAAGCAAGTGATAATTTACAAATAAAACCCAAAAGTGGAGTGCATATGTATTCAACTTCAATGACTTTGTAGAGCAACTTTTCTTTTTTCTCCATTAACAACCAAATATCTTTTGGGGTAATATTTATACTCCCCTCCCCCCTTCTTTTTTTTGGCGAAATGGCTTAAGCTCAGCCGTATTGGATGGGAATAGTCTGTAAAATGGTAAAAAAAAAAAAAAAAAATTCTTTACAAGTGCTAGTTGTATTTCTAGCCCCTAAAAATACCAGATGCCTTCAGAAATCACTTGACTAGTAAGAATAAAATAACGTAGGACTGCAACCAACCAAGACAAGTCTGTCCGCCTAAATAGAGGGTTTCAGTCGGTAGGAACCATGTCACAAGCCGCTGTGTTCAGGTGGGGTTTGTGTTCAGTCAACATTTGAACAGGTTCATTTGTTATACCAAAAGTAACAAACACTCCAAGATGAGCTGTACTTTATTTATTCCTTCTGTAAATTACAATTTAGTTTAAGAGATTATAAAGTCCAAAAGCGTGGATGTTCGTTGTAGTTCCAATAAAATTAAGTTTTTCTTTAGACACTGTAATAAGTGCTGACAGTATGAGCACTTAGACATGACATTTTAAAAAAAAATCTCTTTATCCAACTTTAAAAACTGCCATATTTTATTTTATTTAAATAAAGTTATTGTGAAAATCTTGCATTTCATATTTGATCCACTGCAGTGGTGGAGAAAGTACTCAAAAAATGTTCTTAAGTAAAAGTCAAAGTACCACATTAACATTTTACTTAAGTAAAAGTAAAAAAGTACTGGCTTTTAAAAATACTTAGTATTAAAAGTAAAAGTACTTGCTGAATACATAACCTAATCACTATTATCATTAAGTGTGCCAATAGTATTTAATTTGAATACATCATAAATGTGCCATTTTAATAAACAATGTCACAGATTAAACATGTTCTTATTGTGTTTATTCTCTGTAAGAGTTTAGACTTGAATATGTGATTCTATGCATCATAATTTCAGGGATGGAAACATCTTGTTTCCTGTCCTAACATAGCATGAACTTTATTAGTGACATTTATTTAGAAAGAAATCCAACTGAAAGGGGATGGAAAGAAGGTAGGTGAGGGAGGACATGCAACCAAGGAGCCACGTAGCAGAGTTGTAGTCGAGACCACCGAACCCAAGACCAAGACCAGCGCCCTGCGCTACATGACACAATAAAATGAAGTGCACCTATCAAAATTGGTTCTCAGATTGATCTGAAAGATCCACATTTCCATAAAAACACCTAGATATTAAATACTTAGAGCTGAAATATATTTAACCAGTATCAATTAAAACTTATTTCATTCTGTTTTGCTTTCATCGCTGTGCTACAATCCGCAGAGGTCTCCTGCCATCCCTATAAAAATAACGCCCTGGGCAGTTGCCCATATTGCCCATGTCAGAAACCACAACTGTCTGCACCATTAAACCATGAAACATAGCAATTAACGGTAAACAACACTATGAACACTGTTCATCGGCACAACAAGCAGAAGGAGCACCGTGACTGTTCTCATCCTCCCTCCCACTGCATGTTTGCCACCATGACAGTAGACGAAAATCAATCAATGAGCATGCTCTGTGTTCATTCGGCAATTAAATAAATGTGTGTGTGTGTGTATATATATATATATATATATATATATATATATATATATATATATATATATATATATATATATATATATATATATACACAAACACACACACACACACACACACACACATACATTGCAGTTGTACACAAGAACAAAGAATGGCTCTCAGTGAGGCTTCAGTCCCATCAACCTTAGTAGAGATCCGTCCAGGAGAATCGGATCTTTCCTGAATGTCATATCACTATATTGCACTTTGGTCACAGCGTTGTCCCATATAGGCAACACCTCAGTCAACACCTTCACACAATAATTCAGCGCATGAGTGACAACTTTTTTTCATCGCAGATGCAACATGTGTCTCCGTACAGCTAGCTTTGCTAGCATCACGTCCACAGATCTTACCTTTCTTTAAGCTTTCCTTCCCAGTGACACTAAAAGTTGGATAAAGTCCCCACCGTCTGTGAAAGCGAAGCGCTGTTGGTTTTACATGTCGCCATATCTTATGATTTATGCAGCTATTATCGATTAGTTAGACATCTTCTCCCGCTCAGAGGAAACCACTGCATGTCTGGAGCTCCGCGTGCGAGTAAAGGTGGAGCCGATGGGTGACAACAGACACTAAGTCACGTTATTGCTAGGATTTTACGGCGCCACCTTAAGTCCCTGAACTTCACATTTTAACGGACAAAAAGCGCAACGCGACTTGGATGTAACGAGTAACGCGACGGTTTTGTAGAAATGTAGTGAAGTAGAAAGTACAGATACTTACTGTAAAATGTAGTGGAGTAAAAGTAGAAAGTACCCATTATTAAATCTACTTAAGTAAAGTACAGATACATGAAAATTGTACTTAAGTACAGTAACGAAGTACTTGTACTTCGTTACTGCCCACCAGTGATCCACTGAGTTCTTCTCAAACATAACCCGTGTTCATCTTCTAATGCTTTTTTTTTTTTTTACTATGTGTGTATTCGGACAATTTTTTTAATATTTTGTTTGTTTTTACAGCATGCCTGATGAGAAAAAGCAGACTACATGCTTGTGCACTAGATGGAGCCATCAGTCCACATTTAAAAGCAGGTTGAACAGAGGAGTCCCACAGATCAGCAGCTTCTGCTTTAGGCAGCAGAGACGTGAATATGTGAACTCATCCAAACAGAAACCCAAAACTATTTCATATCATGTTTTTACATATCCATCCATCCAAATAAATAAATATATATATATATATTCTGAGGGTCATGCTGACCTTTGTGTGGTGCAGATTATATGGCGGCCTATCAGAGCGCAGCGCCAGTTCTCCACAGTCTGAGTAAATCCTAACTGTCTGAAAAAACACCGGCAGCAAGAGCTGACAGGCTGATAAATGGTTTGTGTCTTCCTGACTGGGCTTTAATGGACGCAGAGTCTGTTAGAGAGAGAGAGAGAGAGAAATGTCAGGAGATGACTTAGTGAGCAGATTACAGCTGTAATCAATCAAAAGAGCCCAGCTTGCTTGCTTTTTTATCTGCTTTTTTCTTTTCTTTTCATCTTCTTGGATCTAACCCTCAGCTCTACTAAAATCTTTTCATATTTCTCTCTCTCTGTCAAAGAGGGCCAAATTTAGTTGATCTCTATTGATTTACAAAAACAATTAAAAGGGTAAAACATCCCTGTATAACCTACAGTAATAACTTTGTAAATAGTATGAAAAAGGTAATTAAAAGTAGTCTCTTAAAATAGCTCCACAGGTGTTCCTGGAGAACGACTTTTCAAATTGACTTTGTTGTCCTCAAAGGGACAGTATTATGTGTTTTCCAGGCACATGGTGCCATTTTATAGCATAATCAAATGACTATGTTACCTTCAGGTGTTTAAAAAATGCTTTATATACTGTATCAAACATGACTTAAAAGAAATTTGTCTTGAAATTGTGTCTCTGTCACTTTAAAATCTCTTGCTCTTTTTGAAACTCCGCCTTCAGGACGTCATCACAACATGGCTCCTCTATTAATCCTTTAACAACGTTTTTACCAGCGTTTCATTGAGAGCTAGCTCCTATAATGAGCTCAGCTGATGTTCAGTTCCCCCAGGTGTTTGCTAATTGCTGCTGGCTAGTCTGAAGGAGCTGAGTTGGCGATTTGTGGCAGAGGGCCGCTCTGTGAGACGGGAGCTCTGAGGAACTGCATCTCAATGGTGAAGCTATGTCCATCCAGGTGACTTGCATAGCTGAACGGTTGCCATGGCTGTTAAAGGATTTCTCAAACATGCATGAAAGAAACAAGGCAACACCCCATGAATGTTTGTGATTCAAACATTCATGGAGTGAATGTATGCTATAATATGTATATGCTATACATATTATAGCATATATGTATGCTATAATAATCATACATTATAGCATGATGCAAAGCTCAAAAATGTCAGTTTTACATACTACTGCCAATTTAAGCCACATTGTATCCTCTTTGGTTTATGGTCCATTTGTACGACCGATCTGTGACCCAAGCTTTTGCTTCCTCGTTGATGTCTTTAGAAGTTGCTTCAATATTTCCACATATTTCTGGGATTGATTTACACATTTTGGACCAAAGAAAAAAATATATATTCCTCTATGGGACACAGAATGAATCTCCTTCCAGAGCATTATTATGATGGTTGGACATTCCCATCATGTCTACACTTCCTTATAATTGTCTGAACAGAGGAAGGCGCCACCGTCAAGCATCAGTCAATTGTTCCGAAGGACGAACCAGACTGGAGCTGCTGCACAACTCTCCTCCTGGTAAAAGGTATATGCATCTTTTTATTCAGCAGATGTCAACGTTTGGGTTGAACCGATAGGGCTATGTCACATATTTTCAGTACAAAAGTGTGTACGGTTACGTTACATCTCTACTAAACATTCTAACAGGAGTGTGTGTCTTTAAGCTACCCCCACTCCAACCTATATTTTTCCTTTAAAGTTTTTAAAAGTTAATCAGATTGTTACAGCTGTTGAACATACACGATGACCACATGGAGAGAATAACCTGAACCACCAGCGTTTCTTCTACTTTGCATGTCGTTGACTGGCTGTGGCTGACTTAAGGTGTGTTAAAGTGGCAAAGCAAAAACGGGTTTGTGGAAAACGTTGGGGTCTTGAGGGACGCCGGGTGTCCTGTGAATTGTTTGAGCGAATGTGCGTGTTTGTCTGTGTTTCCATGCGAGTGACGGCTTGCTGCAGCGGCTGACAGCAAATAAACATGTTCCAGTAATTAACCTTGACAGGCCCAATGTGGTGCCAACAGCAGAAACCTGCTAATGACACAATTAATCCATAATTAAGGCATTCTGTCACACCGCACTCTGTCAGAGAACGCTGACGAGTGTGTGTTGGAAAGACTTGCTCACGTCGGTGCGGAGAAGTAAAGCTCATGCGAACTCAGACGTCATGTTTCTTTTCCTCAAAGACGCTTTTATTTTGAGCAAATACCACTTTGTCAGTGATGTAATCATGTATGTTTAACCACTGTGGTAAAACATTAAGGAATGAAAATCTTGAAGGCGTAACGAACGGCATCTACTCCTTAAAGGGACGACAGTCTTTAGTTAGGGTTAGGGTTGGTTCCTGATATCAGAAAAGAGCAAACACCTGATTTTACCAAAGTAAGAAAACGTTCTGATGGTGATTTTGAAGAAGTACATCAATATTTGGTTCTCTGATGAAGTCTTTTAAAAATTACTTAGTAGGTGTGACAAAAAAAATAAATAAAAAAAAATAAAATACCTGTGATGTAATTTACAAGATAACAGGTGTTCTGCTAGGCACCGTCCTCAGACCTCTGACATCTGTGTTACAAATGTTTGCTCCACTGCTCAGTTTCAGCTGGGAGGTGTTTTCTTACACATTCAGGATATTGTGAATCAGTAGAAGACATGGGCTGTGACTCAGCTCAATAATTCACATTTCTTATTTGGTTTGCCAAACATGTCCCATTCTTTGGTGTCCAGATAATTCAGTTTTAGGCTCATCAGTCCAACAAATATTGTTCCCAAAGTCCTGCTCTTTGTCCATGATCTAGTTTGGTCTTTATGTTTTTTTTTCTTAAAAAACAAAAGTTTCTTCCTTGGAGTGTTTTGAGACTAGCTTTAGCATCTTGGGATTTGCCTTCAAGCCTGGGCATTCTGCCCTGGTTGTGTTAGCAGTTGTTTTGAATGTCTTCCACTTATATTTCCATATAGTAGAAGTCAATTACCAAATAAGTTACTTCAATCTTCTTTTGGTAACCGTAAGACAACTATTTGGACGTCTCCATTATGTTTGGTTAAAGGTTATCTAGAGTGGAGGTCACGCTAGACATTTTTGTTGTCTGTCAAAGGACAGCATAAAAAAAATCAGTCATGTTCTATGACTGATTTATTTCCTCAAGATAAACTGCCGGCTCCTCTGTTTAGGCTATGGATTAACACAACGTTGCATTCTCTTAAACTTTTTCTGTTCTGTACTGGAGACTGGAATTAAACGCGCCATTTCGACCAAAGGTTTGGAATACGCTTCTGAACCAGACGCTCCAAAGCATCCGGTCCATAACGCTGTCAGCTCCGGTCAGAAAGACGCATTTAGTTCAGTGTCCATGAAATGGTATTCAGAAAGGATTTTTTATTGATCGATTTTAGTTGCCTCTGAGATTAACTCTTTACGTAAAAGTCTATAAAGTCTGCCCATGTGTACCTGTCAAGGGTGTTAATTATAACCTGTCAAAATGACCAACAGGCTTCAAATTTTTCAATCGTTTAAAACAAATACGGAAAATGTTCCGTTAACACGACCCCTGATCTAGAGCCATGTCTCCATTGTTAAGTCTCACTAGTTGGCGTCCGGTCCGGTTCTAGACAAGTTAGGTCTATCTTCATTTGAAGACTGACTCATTATTGTGGGTGTGAATATGGAAAGGAATGTGGGAATGTGGGCGGGCTGTGAGCACACAGGAGCTGCGGTGACTCAGCAATGGAAAATCTCAAGGTTGTGGTTTTGATGGACTCAAATAAATTTCATTTTGTCTAAAAGACAAAGAGCCAAATATTTCAGAGTTTTGTGCCTTCTGGTGAGGCAAGGGGTGCTTTCACACTGCCTCCTGAAGTGACCCAATTCCGATTTTTTGGCAATTCCGATTTTTTTTGCCGGGGCGTTCACACTGCTAGTAAATACGACCTGTATGCGTTCTGCAGTGTGAACGGGCAAACGACCTGAAAGTGTCCCGCATGCGCAGTAGAGGGCGCAATAGCGTCAGCATTCTCAGTGTTCTGCCAAATGCCATAAAAAGAAGAAGCTCAGTGTTTGCAGAAGTAAACATGGAGGCTAACGGTGGAGCTTAGCTTATATATTTGAAGTTGTTGTCCGGCCGGAGCAGCATATTAACAACTTAATCCTCATATAATCCGTCATGGTTGTTGTTTTTCCTCCCGCTTGTGCATATCAGGACACAGAATAGTGAGATTTGTTGAGAAACAGTGACGTTCAATTCAGATGAAGGTGACCTGAACGTTAGGTCGCATTTGAATCGGATACGTATTGGATATGGGTCACATTCGAAAAAGAATCTGACCTGTGCTGTTCACACTGCCATGAAAAGATCGGATACAGGTCGCATTACGTCAAAAAAATCGGAATTGGGTCACTTCAGGCTGCAGTGTGAACGCACCCAAAGACCCACCGGTGGATGGGAGGGTTCCACCACTTCCATCCCAGCCTGGAGTGCCTCTCACTGGCCACGTCAGGCTGACTGTCCTCCCCTCCATGCTGGAAGTTTGAAATGGGAAAAATTTGCTACTTACTCGGCAAATGTGTTTCCTCTCTTCTTTAGCGCATTAGCTCTTTTTATGAAAAGCCAAAAAAAAAAAAAAAAAACACATCAAGGAAGTGTGAAAACGTTTTTACACTTACAATTGAGAAAATATAAAAATGTTGCTGGTTCCATCAACCTTCTTGCTTAAGATACTTAGAAAAGTGCATAAAAAAATGTTGGTGGAAACACAGCTTGGGTTTCCTGATAAGTTTCTCTTGGAACCAGCATCACAACCGCCAGCAATTTTAGCTACAGTGGCTCGTTTGTGGAATCGAGGGCACAGCTTTAGCACGACAGTTCATCAGTCAGCTTTGGGCATTCACCTATCACCAGTTCACCACTAGTGTTTTCCTGCATTCCTTTTGGTAAACACTAAACCATCACAACTGTAGCTTTACTGACCCTTTCCAAAACTTGCTTAAGTCCGTGTGTTGCCCACTTTTCCTGCTGCTGTCACAGCGACTTTAAGGACAAAATGTCTCAAATATTCCATCCATGTCTGAACCTAACCAGACACACGAAACTCAGGAACAATTCTTAGATTGTTTGTCTTTAAGGCAAAATTTGAGTCCATCAAAACCACGACCTATATTTTGTGATAATGAGATAATCAGCGTCCTATTCCTCACCTCTATGTGGTCATAATGCAATGCCTGATCTGTGTACTTCTCATCTAAACCTGCAATTGGCCTGGGAGGTAATGAACAGGGTTGGCTTGTACAGTCATCTTCCTGTGGATCGTTTGAAATATTTATGTGCAGAAATAAATTCCTGCTTGCCTCGTCTTTTATTCAGAAAGTTCAGAGCTGTGTTTGCTTTGGGTGAGCTGGCCCTTTAACCACAGATTAACCAAACAACATTCAATATATCAAATTGGTTGCTATCCTCCCCCCCCACCCCCCACAAAAAAATGCCAACACTGGCCTGACATTTGAGCTAACGACTACACCAACAGCTGATAATACACCAGCTTTATGTGCTGAACCTTTTCTCTTTCTTTTTTTTTTTTTTTAGATCTTTGCTTCCCTGTTTATAACTTTGACAGCTTTATTATACGTGTCGTATACAGCCGGAGCAGCAAGTCACATTCCTGGCATTCGTAAATAGACTTTGAGGTGATTTTGTGGCTGTCAGGGTCCTCGCAATGACAGTCATGACTGATTTATCGTTACTGCGGCAAGCTCCGTCTGAATACTCCAGCTAGCAAATAAAGATGAATTTGTGCTCACAGTGTAAACACATAAATCCACTCATGGGGTAAAACACCCCGCTACTGTACGGCTGGGGCGTAGCTAAGTCTTTTCTGTAACAAACGTTAAAGCACTAAAAAAAATACCTGTAATGGTACAGTTGCAAAACGACAGTGACCCGTCATTTAGTAACTTAAGCTAACCTCAATATTTACAAGCCTCCTCTTGATAGACAGACTGACGTAACTTACCTACTGTCTGTCAACGTTGAAAAGCTTTATTCATCCCTCCAACATATTCTGCGGGGTTTGTTTTGTTTTGTTTTTTTGCCCGCGAGAACTTTCTTTTCTGCTTCTCCATCTTTACCTCCATGTCATCAACACGATTTAAATGGAAACAAAAAAAACGGAGCCCCAGCACATTCTCGACTGGAAATCATTTTGTTTCCGCCATTATTTTTGGCGCCCCATCCAGCACAGCGCCCCTGTGCGTCAAATGTAGCTATGTTTGTGCTCAGCTCCTCACACCTGCTTTTTTCCCCCTCCCTTGTTTGTACATGTGCGAGCGATTCGCTGCTGTGTTTGTGTGTGTGTGTATGTGTGTGTCGGGGCGTGACAGGCTCGGCGCTGACAGGTGTGTGTCACCTCATCATTCAAGCTGTCAGCGCCCGCCAACGAGCAGGCAGAGGCGAGACGCCAGCGAAGGACAGCGGTTGGCTGGCGCTCCTCTGGCCGGGACGCTTCCTGTGCATGCTCAGTTTAGTGGGTGTCTTGGAGAAGTCTTATATAGGACAAAGACAGCCTGCGGCTAACTCCCCTCTCCCCATTGAGAATATATGTGGCACTCAAAATAATAATAAAAAAAAAAAAAAAAAAAAAAAAAAAATATATATGTATATATATATATATATATATATATATATATATATATATATATATAAATTCCCCATCTGACTTGACTCATCGCATCACCAGCACAGAGAGCGTAGAAGAGAGCTCCATGGATCAAAGAGGAGATGTCAGATCTCCCCTCCCTTTCCTTAAATTCATCCAAAAAGACAGACTGAAGGCTGTGTGAGTGGATGTGTGTGTGTGTGTGTGTGTGTGTGTGTGTGTGTGTGTGTGTGTGTGTGTGTGTGTGTGTGTGTGTGTGTGTGTGTGTGTGTGTGTGTGCTGGAACAGAAAGCCCTGCCAAGCCCCTGCACTTGAAGCATGTGTTTATGTACTTTGTCACTCAGGAAAATGAGAAGTGTAAATCCAAACGTCAGTGAAGAAGAGGAGCTTTCTGACAGCGCTGAGCTCGGCGTTCCAGATTTTCCTCCTTTTTACTCAACAAATTTGGCCCACTGGTCGCGCTGCTGACAGCTTCATGGCCCGCAGACAGCGGAGGAAAGTGCATTTCATAGAAAGAGATGGAGGGATGGCGTCGGGAGGCGTTTCCTGAATGCACATGAACACGCGCATGACTGTAGCTTTTAAAAAGCGGCCCAGGTCAGCTACAGGTACATCTGCAAAAATCTTTTTCACTTTTTTTGAGGTTAGAGACACAAACCTCTTTGTTTTTCTTTGGGATTAGAAGGGTCATGAAGCGTTCTGTATCCTCACAGATATAGTTCTTTACTTTGGTTAGCACTTTCTAAAACTTTGATTTTCTTTGATTGGACTGATTGCAAAACAATTTCTCTTCATTTTTAGCTTGCTGCTAGGTTGCCTTGCAACAACCTGTTAAGTAACGTCCGCAGCAGCAGTTTCAGGTTTCACCATCGTGCCTCAACTGCTTAAAAATAATTTTAAAAACTATAGCGTGGAGTAAAACCTGTGGTCATATCACTAGTTTGGCAGTATTTCAGATAAAAACAAAACAAAAACCTAATCAATATCGATATCGACTGATACGAAATTGTATCACGATACGTTTTTGGATTTCTGCAGCTCCTCCAGAGTTGCCATTGATTGTTTTTTTTTTTTTTGACAGCCTTGCTGAACAACAATCTTTTAAATTTAGGTTTTGAATTGTGATTGGGTCACAACAAAGGCACGTGATGCGGGATATTTTTGGGGGCATCAGAGTAAAGGGGGTTGATACCCCCTAACTCGTACAAATGCATTCATTTTTTGAAAATCTCCTGTCCTTTTCCTTCCTCTTTGGTTATGCTCTGTGTTCATCTGTTACATAAATCCCAGCAAAAACACAGAAATTTGTGGAAAAAACTGGAGAAGTTTCAAAGGTATGAATACTTCTGAAAGTCACCGGATGTGAAGCAAATTGGATCGAGGCCTCTGCAGTCTTCGGGTGCCAGAGTAATGGAGGGTTTTGTATGTGTGTGTGTGTGTGTGTGTGTGCCTGTCGCCAGCGTTCAGTGGTCCTGCCACTCAGCAGTACATACACAGAGTTGACAGCTCCTGCTTAAATGTGTCACTCGACATTACCCATAAAGCACCACTAAAGAGAGCGGGAGGCTGGGGGGAGGTGGGGATATGTGTGTGAGGCAGAATGACTAATGAAATGGTTTATCTTTGATTATCAGTTTTCCTTCTTCTGCTGCTTGGATCTAGTTTGTGTAAAGTGCTGGGCCACTCAGCCTTGAGGCTAGAACCAACAGAGACACCTGCTGCTGGGAATGCTGGGAAATAAGTTAGTCACTACAGCTACAATTTCTGAGAGAAAAGAAGACTTGTTCCTTATTTGCGCTGACTGATACAACACAAAGGCAGAGCTCCTTTGGGCTTTGGTTATTTAAGCAGCAGCCACAGCTGCTGCCTAAATATGTCGGACATCATAGGGCAGCATTATATTAATACTGTACAGATTAGCTCCGACAGTTTTAGATGGTAAATCTTGTGAAGCTGCATGTGAAACCAAAAAAAAAATGCAGTCATTAGCATATCTTTACTATGAAAACCACAAATGGCCCATTGTCCTAGAAAACCTGAATTGGTGTGTTCCACACTGGTCCGTGTTTTGCACTTGTAGCTGTTGCTGGAGACGCTCTGATTCTGATTCAGGAATTATTTTGTTCTGATCTCTTTCTGTTAACAGACTCTTGATGAATGTATGTACACTGGCAATCTGACAGAGCCATAGGACCAGGGCTGCGGTAGAAGGGGAAAAGTTAGGACAATTCCAAGGGCCCCTGACCAGCAGGGGGCCCCCATAAAAAAAAAAAAAAAAAAATATATAGTGGGTAAGACACCAGTCTACCACCCGGGAGACCGGGGTTCGAATCCAGGCTGGGGCAAGTTACAACAGTGCAATTGAGCTATGCAGTGTGGGTCCCTAGGCAAGACCCTTGGAGCTATATAACCTACCTCATACCATGAGAGACATTGATATGCATAACATGCCGGCTCAGACGTCGCCCGGCCAAACAAGGTCTGCGTCAGGTGCTGATGAAAAATGGGCTACTGGAACAAGACGGAAATGGGCGAGAGACGAAAACATGGATCTGTTGGAATGCTACTACTCAAGTAACCCTAGTCAGAGGGGCTACATGCAAACCCTCAAAGGGTTCAGTCCCATCCAACTATCGGCCGATAACCTGTCTCTCTACAACATGGAAGCTCATGTCAGGCATCATAGCAGCTAAGATAAGCGGGCACATGGATAAATACATGAGCACGGCACAGAAGGGCATCGGCATAAATAGCAGAGGAGCCAAACACACAGTCGCCCGAGACTGCAAAACCCGACACACCAACCTGTGCACCGCTTGGATTGATTACAAGAAAGCCTATGACTCAATGCCACACACTTGGATCATTGAATGCTTGGAGATGTACAACATCAATAGGACTCTAAGAGCCTTCATTGCAAACTCGATGGGGCTGTGGAAAACCACCCTTGAAGCCAACTGCAAACCACTTGCACAAGTGTCCATCAAATGTGGCATATACCAAGGAGATGCTCTGTCCCCACTGCTGTTCTGCATAGGCCTGAACCCCCTCAGCCAAATCATCAACAAGACTGGCTACGGATACCACAATCAGTCACCTCCTATACATGGATGACATCAAGCTTGTGGTATATACCACCCTTGTGGTATTCCACCCCAAATCCAGCACCCTGAGACTGTACACAAGCCGTAAGGAAGGAGGCAGAGGACTAGTGAGTGTGAGAGCCACTGTCCAGGATGAAACATCCAAGATACATAAATACATCAAGGACAAAGCCTCAACGGACGATGTACTCAGCGAATGTCTCATCATGGGAAGACAAGCCCCTACATGGGATGTACCACCGACAAATAACTGAAGTGGCTGATATCAGGAAATCCTACCAATGGCTGGAGAAAGCTGGACTCAAGGACAGCACAGAGGCCCTCATCCTGGCCGCCCAGGAACAGGCCCTAAACACCAGAGCAATAGAGGCTCAGATCTACCACACCAGACAAGACCCAAGGTGTAGGTTGTGCAAGGAGGCCTCTGAGACAGTCCAGCACATAACAGCAGGGTGCAAGATGCTGGCAGGGAAAGCGTACATGGAACGACATAACCAAGTGGCAGGCATAGTGTACAGGAACATCTGTGCCGAATATGGCCTGGAAGCCCCGAGGTCAAAGTGGGGAACACCCCCAAAGGTGGTGGAGAACGACCGAGCTAAGATCCTGTGGGACTTCCAGATCCAGACAGACAAGATGGTAATGGCGAACCAACTGGACATTGTGGTGGTGGATAAAGAACAGAGGAAAGCCGTTGTGGTGGATGTAGCAATACCAAGTGACTACAACATCAGGAAAAAGGAGCAGGAGAAACTGGAGAAATACCAGGGCCTCAGAGAGGAACTGGAGAAGGCCTGGAAGGTGAAGACCACAGTGGTGCCTGTGGTCATCGGGGCCCTCGGGGCAGTCACTCCCAAACTGGAGCAGTGGCTCAAACAGATCCCAGGAACAACATCAGACATCTCAGTCCAGAAATGTGCAGTTCTAGGCACAGCTAAGATACTGCGCAGAACCCTCAAGCTCCCAGGCCTCTGGTAGAGGACCCGAGCTCAGAGGATGAAAGAGACCACCCACGGAGGGTGAGAGGGGAATTTTTTATATATATATATATATATATATATATATATATATATATATATATTTTTTTTTTTTTACGAAGTCATTTAGCTCATTGGGAGATTCATCAGGAAATTCAATATTCTCTAATAGATGTTCCAGATCCATGGATGCAGGGTCATAAATGGTTTTTACAGGGATAGTGTAGTTTTCCCCATTTGGTTCTTGATGCCTGGCCACTTTTCTTCTTGGAGGTCCTAGTTCATCTCTGTCTTGGAGCTCCGTTTTCAGATTTTCCAGCTCTGTTTTATAATTAACCTCACAGCTACAGTACCGTTGTTGGAGGACAGTGAGTTGCTTTTGGAGACTGTCCTTCTCGGCTCCAAGTTCGCTGATAATCTTTTGGTCCCTCATCATTTTCAGTGAGTGAGCTTTCATCTCTTTATCTACCTCCTGCTTAAATATTTCTGCTTGCTGTCTTTAAGCAGAAACATCTCCTTCATATGTAATTTTAAGTTCCTGGTAAGAAACTTTAGCCTGCTCCAGTTCACTTTGGAGATGTTTTAAGGTCTCTGGATTGCTGCTGCAGGAAAGAGAACTCTAGTGCCATTTTCTGATGCAGATTGTTCTTTTCAGCTCTAAGTACATTGATAAGATGATGGTCATTCTTGGCTCTTTCCAAATTAGCTTCTTTCTCACAATTCACCTCATACTGATAAATGTCTGCTTTCTCTCACAGGGCAGAAACATCTGCTTCATTCCTCCTGTTTAATTCTTGGTATGAAATCTTAAACAGCACCAGCTCACTCTGCAGACGGTTCTCTGTTTCCTGCAGGCAGGCAATCTCCTTGGACATTTTTTCTTGGAGATCGTCCTTCTCAGCTCTCAGGTTTTCAAGGAGCTTTTGCTCTTGCTTGATTTTTTCTTCATAAAACATCTGCATGTCGACCTGCAGGTTCCCTTCACCTGCAGCTTCATGTTTCCATTGAAGCTCCTCGTAGCGAGTCTTGATTTGGTCCAGCTCTTGTTGGAGGGCGTCACTTTTCTCTTTTTCTACTTGGATTTGTGACCTGAATGCTTCCTCACCAACAATATGAGCTACCTTCAATTGCTCAAATTCCTTCTGCAGCAACCTTTTCGTCTTGTGTTTTATGTCGCTGTGCACCCTGGAAGTGATTATAGCTCGTCTGAGAGACTCTGAATCAGAAAACTCTTCTCCTGTCAGTAGTTCTCTTTTCATCTCCTTGAATCTTTTCTGCCCTTGTAACTCGGCTTTTGTATTCTCCAGGTCTCTTTGCACGTAGACTAGCTTTTGGTTCTCCTCAAACCATCTTGCTCTCTCCTTTTCCAAAAGAGAGCCAAGTCTCTGGATCTCTCTCTGTAACTCAATGGGAGGCGTTCTGTTCTCAGTCCAGCCTTGCAGATTCTGTCCAGCTCTCCATGCTCCATGCTGGGGTCTCATCTCACCGTTGGAGGAATGTGGCCTTTGGTTCAACATGTTGGACAAAACAATGTTTGTTGAAATCCGTTTTGATCAGCAAACGATCTCAATGTTCAACTTTGAAAGAGCTTGGCGAACGTCTGAACTTGTCAGTAGTGCAGCAAGCAATGACAAGAATGTAGAAGTTTGTTACATACATACAGAGCTGATGACATCACAAGCAGGACTCTGGTTGTGACATCACAGAGTTTCCCTTCATCTTTGGAATGATGATGTGAGTGTTTGAGAACTCTACCACACTGACCAACCAACCTCCCCCATCATCCTCCTCCTCACCTTCCTACCCCCCATGTTGGAATTGGGATGGGTTATATAGTGTTAGGGTGGCTCTGATTTATTCTTTCTGTAGATTTTTGTTCATGGTTATTTTTTGTTGAGGCATTGCATCTTAGGACAGTTGTCCCCTCTGGTTTTGGATGACATACAGTTGGAAGTTTTTTGCTCTTTCTCTTTTAGTTTTGGGAAGTTGCTATGATGTGTATCCATGGCAATACTTTTTTAGGTTTATTTTTACGACTGGGAGACATTAATCATTATCTCAAAAGCTCAAATAGTGAACTAACTACTGCCACCTGTACTACAACCACAAATCTCATGAGACTTGAAAAGAAGGTTTTGTTCATGCAGAGCAGAGAAAATGTCTTCCACAGTTTGTAATGGGTAAGAATCATATCCCCAAACCCAACATCTTTCTGCCCAGCTTTCAAACCAAACAGCCAGAGAGATATTTACAAGGGAGCAGCAGTAGAGGCAGATGAGATTGATTTACCACTTCATTACAACAACTTATGGTCTCATCCAAGACTTGTGATTGTGGGATATTGTGTCTGCAATCGGGATATTGAAGTGTTAGCATGTCATGACAGCAACACTGTCTTTAGAAGAATGATTGAAACAATATATTTATTACTGACATAAATTCAAACAATCTTTATAAATTGATAATAAAAAACTGAAGCCAGTCCAGAAAGTCCTACCTTAGCTTGCATTTAAATCACAGATATCTATTCCTGACCCATCCCTTTATAAGTGAAATTAAAGCTGCAGTATGTAACTTTTATTAAAAAAAACTACAACTACAGGTGTTTGCTAATTGCTGCTGGCTAGTCTGAAGGAGCTGAGTTATGTCATCTAAAAAAACATAATAATGGATTTCAAAGTTTTCCAAAAAAAGGTGCCACCAGTTACATCACTCATTTTAATGTTTTTTGTAAACAACATTAATGATAACACCAAAAGAGCTGTTGGTTGTAAAATAAATAAATAAAAATTACTTGTATGACTGATTTTTCAAGTAAAGAAAGCATAGAATGAACAAGAGAATTTCTCTGCCAAGTTCGGAGATGAGAAGATATCTTGTTGAGATTTTGCTTTGAAAGATAAACTCAGAGATCCAGCAGGTCTTTGTGTTAAGCCTTCAGACAAAGCTGTGACTTTGGGAGCCACGTGTCCAAACAAGTTCTTCTGTCTTCTCCAAGGCGCAACAAGAACAACAACAACCCACATTTCCCAAAAATCCAGACACCCCCATTTTCCTTGTGTTATTCAGTCGACGGCACAATCGGCTCTCTAAGGCCCATTACCCACCAATGCTTTCAGTCGTGAAAAAAGTGCACACAAATAAACACACTTATGCACATTTGTTGACAACAAAAGGGACTGTCACACATACACAAAGTAGCAGGACCTGTTCCAGCGTTATATGTGGCGTCAGGGTCAGTCAACATGAAGATAACACAACACATCAGTGGAGACAGTCATCCTTCTCAGTACTAAAGTAACTTTTGTTTAGTAAAGTCACTGATTTGCACTTGGAATAGTTGGTTGAGTGGGTCTGAATGAACAGCAGCAGGTTTTCTTTTAAAAAACTGGAGTATTTATGTTATTGTCGTTTCCATAGTGCAAACCCAGAATAGTTGCCATGGGAGATTAAAGGATTTCTCAAACATACATGAATGAATCAAGGCAACCCTCCTGCTATTTTGATGAGGGAATAACGTTATAACACAAAGCACAGCTCAAATAAGTCAGTTTTAGAAAATACTGCCCCTTTAAAACAAAGACAAAATGGTTACACAATTGATGTCCCCTTAGTAAGAATATTATTCCTTAGTACTGCTAGCCTTACTGAAGCAGCATGTATTTCCTAGAGCAGCAGTTCCCAAACGTTTCCATGCCATGTTCCCTCAAACAGCGTTAGCTTCTGGCCTCCCACTTTGAGAAACACTTCCCTGTAGATAATATGAATTCTTACCTCATGATTAACAATATAGACCGTCTATATTTCCAAATCCAACATGTTTCATGTCACAGTGGTTGAAAGCTTAAAAAGATAAAAACTTTGCTCTACTTCATTCGTCCTAATAAAATTCAGTCGCTCTCACAGCCTGAATGAACCAGAGACTGAAGATATTGTGGAAACTAAAACATCCCTTTAATTAGCTCTTCTCATCTTTGCGCTAACATTTTGAACGTCTCACTGATGTTATAAGTCGTCCACTTCTGAAGAGGCGCGTGTCTGTGCCGTCGACTGCTGGGAATATTCCGGTAGTAACTTCAGGGAAGACGAACAGTAATCTCATTTGTTGTAATTGTCAACGAAATGTCATTCTGAATCTGAAGTCAAATCCCAAAATTGATTTTTTGTTTTTCTTTTAAACTATTAAGTGATTTTCTGCACTGATCTGCCAGCAGATACAAGTCAGCAGACAGTAATAGGATGAGGTCAAAAACTGTTGACAAGCATGTATTATCTGAACCGCTCGCTCCGTCATCATCGGCGTTCTCTCTCAGGTTTGGCTTGGCAACACACCTCCACCCTCCGGAGGCGAAAGACGTCGCAGAAGTCTCGATACGCCAGATTTCCTCCTCTTCGGGGGCAGGAAGGATGAGGCTGTTCTGTGTTTTCTTTATACCGAGCTGATCTTCAGTTTTGGCTCCTGAGACAGCGCTTGCACGCATCAGCATTCTGCTCTTGGCTGATGGTTCTCATAAAAGGGCCCAGGGATGTTTTTTGATGCTTGGAATAGAAATCAAAAAGTGGAAATGTTGTGGAACTGGGTCACGTTTAGGTGAGACGAGTAAAAGCAGACTTCTGTGTTTTGGTTGATTAAACGGTATGGTGGTCGACGGGCAGAACAGAGGTCAACTTTCTAAAGAAAGGCTCTGATTAATTTAACCTTTCTATCCATTGACTTTATGTTTCTTTGACTTTGAAGAAAAAAGTAACACTCTAAAGGAACGTTTCAGCTTCCACCATGACAGACTGACAGACGGAGAAGAAAAAGAGCTGAAGGAAGATAAACGTGATGGACGGCATGTTAAGTGGATATTTTACACTGGTGTGTCTGTGCTGATACTGGGAGGATTATAATATGACACAGAGCTGCTTGGCGGGCCTAAAACCACTGACTGACAAACGTCAGTGATATTTGTTTAAGACTCTCCCATCGAGTGTCAGATAAGTCAATCAGGCTGAGCTAAACAACATGTTTCTGACATTGTCAGCTATGAATTTTACATGAACCCTCCGCCGTGATACTGCTGCTGCCTGTGGGCAGGATGGAGGGTGTTGGAGAACAGCTGGGACAAACCAGCAACAGCAAATTGGGATTCTGGGACTCTGGTCAACACTGGTGCGTTACACTTTTCCTGACCACTAGGTGCAGCGGTGAGCTGTGTGTCCACTTCAGGAGATGAGGGAATATGGAGGATATACTGGGCTCCAGAAAACTGAGCAAGGTGAGAAAAAATGTTAAAAACTATCCACAAACTGAGGAAATGTTTAACATATAGCAAACTTTGTTTTTAAGAACTTTTATGTAGGACATTCCAGTCCAAGTTCAACAAGTTCACGTATTTTAACTAAGCGGTTCTGATGCCAAACATCCTCGGTGTTTTCAGAAGCATAAAAAACGTTTAAAGGCTTGCTATTGCGTATTTCCCAGGCACAGGCATTTCTCAGTAGCCCAGGGTGCCGACCCTCTGGAGAAAGCAAAGCGTAGATCTATGGACTGGTTTTTACCGGCCTACATCAAAATCCAGCTCAGTGAAAACTTTATTTCTGCCAAATTTCTACTTTTAAGCGAGAAAGCTCAAATGTTTGCCACTTGAAAACCACAAAGCTGCTGCTGATCTGGTATTTGGCATGTTGATCTAAACAGCTGCAAGTCCAGCAGAACCAAAATGCAGATGCATCCCAAACCACATCTGACTGCTGGACCAAACACGTTTATGAGGTGAACAGCAGCTGAACTGTCTGTGTGTGAGCCGCCCGACACAGGCAGAGCATCATCATCATCATCATTATTATCATCATCATCGTGCTGCACACTGGGAGCAGCCCCGTCTCTGGCATCCCACCGTGAGCTGGACCGGTGAAACGGTTCTGTTTTCACCTTTTTGTCTGCTGCTGCTGGGATCTGCACTGTGCTCTGGATATCAGTATCATTATCGGTATCAGTATCAGTATTAGTATCAGTGTCTATCAGTATCGGAAGTGAAAATCGCCGATCGGTGCATCGTGGAACGTTTGACACTTAACACGTCAAACGTTCAAGCGGTGTGAATAATTTCACATCCCAACAGATAAACAATCTTAAGCAATAGACATTAAATTAGTTCCAGTCTTTAATATAAAGTCTAATTTTTGGCTGAAAAAAATTAAAATGGAGAAACGTTGGTAAACCAGTAATTACGCATTTATTTCTTACTTGGGGAAAACAAAGTCATCCATCATCCTACATACCTGTGACTCCATATCATGACTTTCTTTGCATGTGTATACACGTGTGTGTGTGTGTGTGCATGCGCGCGTGCGTGTGTATGTGTGTTGTTTGTGTTTTGACAGGGGCAGGATCTCTGGCATGCTGTGTTTGGGTGTAAAGTGCAGTCAAGTGTTTGATCCGATCTGACCCAGACACAACACCATCCTCATCATCATCACACACACTTGGACACACAGCTGCCAAAGACAACTGGGCTGAGACTCTTGGGTGGCGCACACAGAGCTCCTGCATACGTGTGGTCCGTCACAACACGGCACACATCGCTCCACATGTATCACCTCACACTCTCGTTCCCTCCTGTGAGCGTCTCCTTTCCTGCCCCCTCTTCCCATTCCCCCTCCGTCTCCTCCTCCTCTTCCTCCTCGTCATCGTCTTTGCCTGGTGTTAAATGTAGGAGTGATTGAGGAGGGCTGTATGAGCGGGCTGACAGAGCTCATCTCTGGCTCATGATGCATGGCCTCCCTGGGCCTCCCCGGTGCCCCATTACATCCTGATTAATTGGGCCTGCTTAAGTCAATAACTCATCCGTTAACCCCCCCTGTTTCAGTCCCCCCCAAAAAAACCTCCAGTAGAGAGGAAGGGGGAGGAGGTGATGGAGAGAGCTATCGAAGAACAGGAAGGTAAGCAAGCAAAAGCTAAAACCAAGAGAGACACCCGAGGAAATGCGCAGAGTTACTCATTTGTGAGCTTTTTTAAAACCACTCATCTGTCAAGCTAATGGAGTTGCGTGTTAAAGTACTCTGCTGCTCAAAAATGTCATTTTTCTTAGCTTTCAAACTACTAAAATCGAAGTTGAAAGGTGGATGATTTTGTTGTCAGCAAATTGCTCTTAACGTGTATCCCTGTGGCGACACTCAACACGTCTAAGTAACGTTTCGACTGTAACGACCACGAGTCACCGGTGATGTCAGTTCTGACTTGGCGCTCAGTCACAAGCCACATCAGTGTAAAGAACCAAGCGCTCCATCAGTCAGCGGCGGCGTGGGGGACCATTTTCATCCCCCTTTGATTTGAAGTCGGCTAAAATTCATCTCGAGTTTCCTCCTGAGGTGGATACGGGCATGCACTGCTGAGAGAGAGCGCTTCACAGCTGCAGCTCCGTACATGTTCCTGCCTACAGAGCAATACTGATCCCAACCACAAATATGGCCGCCATACTGGATGCATGAACTTTAATTTCAGATTTCAGAGCTAACACTAGGAATGGGCATTTATAGTATCATTTATCATAATAAACTTCTTATCATCATGAGATTTTCATTGATTGTTGTCACAATGAATTCTAGTTAATGATGTTTAAACTCCCCTAAAACTGTCCTTGTTGTTGGGATTCTTATTTTTTACTATTTATTCCACAGTTTTTTCAATGAGGGTAACAACAAATATTGATACATTTGAAAATATGATTAAAAGTGTTAGCATGTGGAGTTTAGTGACACAAAACACATTTTTATGTGACTGCTGTCCTATAAAAATGTATCACAAATAAGGCTGAAGTGATTAATCGGATTAACCTTGATTAATAGATTATTGCAATATTCATCAAATAGCATTGAAATCAAATAATCGTTAACGAGAGAAGAGACTCAAAAAAAGGCCATATCCAGAAAAAACAACACATTCAGAGCAGTAATTAAGCCAAATCTACAAATTATATGTACATTTTGCATTAAAGATAAACAATATATTTTACACAAAACTCCATAACTGGCTTCACCAGGTTCTAGGTCAATAACAGACTGCTATATTTTTGCATTTTGGCCAATAACATGTTTATTTTCTCATGTAAAAAAGAGTTGAATTCTTTATTTGCATCTCAAAGTATTTCTGATACTATACACACACACATATATAAACAATTTCTTTCAACAATTATAATGGGCAACATGAGATTGCTAGCTGACAAGTTTGCTGACCTCCAAGCCCAAACCAGGACTCAGACAGACTATCAGGAAGTCAATATAATGTGTTTTACTGAGACATGGCTGCAGGATCATATCCTCAACTCCAACGTCTCTCTGCCGAACTTCCTGACTCTACGAGCAGACGGATCCAGATCTACAGAGGAGCGGGGAAGGGATGGAGGTGGATCAGCAGTGCTCGTCTCTCAGGACGTGTTACTTTGGCGTTTTGTCTCTGCAGTCCAGATATCGAACTCTTAACAAGTTTCTGGCGTCCATATTATCTACCAAAAGTGTTAGTTGGTGTTATTTTGGCAACCGCTTACATTCCACCCTCAGTTGTTGACAATAAGGCGTGTGATGTCATCAGTTCCATTGTTGCTAAGATACAGACACAACATTCCGATGCCTTTATGGCAATTTCTGCTGATTTCAATCAGGCTTCTCTACACTGTGAGCGTTTCATCAGTTTGTCATGCTCTCCCAGTGAAAACAAGACACTAGATTTGTTTACTCTAATGTCAAGGACTCAAACATCTCCAAAGCAAGACTTCCCCTAAATCAGATCACCGTTTTTCTCTGTTCAGAACACAAATGATAAATGGCCTGTACTTGGTATTGCACTTTATCAAGTCCGGAGAACCCCAAAACACTTCACACTATATCCACTCACTCACACACATGCTGATGAAATTATATAAACTCTTTATACAAAGGCAACTCGTAATGAAGGGAACTGTGTGAAAGCAGGAGGCTGAAGGAGCCATACAGGATTGTTTTCAGGCCACAGATCGGATCGCTCTTTGCCAGCCACATGGAGAGAACACCAATGTCATGACTGAGTGTGTAATACAGGACTATATAAACTTCTGTTTAGACAGCACCGTCCCCATAAGGACAGTGTAATGCTTCTCTAATAACATATAATGACTTGCCAGTGATCTGAATGCAATGTCAAACAAGATGAAAAAAAGAGCCTTCAGCGAG